>NW_026555340.1:19606865-19632037 GCF_029017545.1 Prosopis cineraria | reverse complement strand
CTTTGATAAATCAGCTCCTATCTTTAAATCTCATAATGTCATGATCCTATTTATAGGAACAACATTAACCTATTGTCTGGACTAGAGTATTTATTAAAATTGTTTCATTTTACTTTCATTTTAAAAAGAAATTATAAAAAAAAGCAATTATTAAAAGCCACAAGTCAATTATTAACTGGGAGAATTTTAAAAATAAATATATATTGATACATATTTATTAATTTCAACTCAATTTTATTAATTGCATTATTTTTTACCCTAACGAATTAATAATTCCCATGAAAGGACAGGAGAAAATACCTTTTGCAACTTAAAGGACATTAAAATGGGTTAACTTTTCTACTCCTATTTATAATACCCCTATTTATAAATTATTTTTAACATTCTATTGGAACCAAAAAAATTGTTAAATTTATTAACTTTGTTTTAAAATCAACAAGTTTTTTAACTTTATCTTTATTAAATATACATACTTTAAAAATAAAACACTCTAACATTTAATAATCTTTTCAAAATTTAATAGAGACAAAAAAGTAAAACTGAATATAATAATTATTAAAGTGTCTTCGTAGAACCAAACTATGTATTCTCTCTGCCAGTACTATGAGTATGATGAGAGGAGTATCAATAAACCATACTGTTTTTTTTGTTAAAAATAACATAAATTAAATACTCTTCTTCTGGGAAAAGCTTCTTTGGATCATGTGATGTGAACATGCGACAATATTGTGCGAAAGCATGAACTTTTCTTGATTCGAGGGCCCTTCTGATGATCTGTTCAGATATCCATATACTATAAATAACTTGGCTGCGATGTAACAAAATTAAAACAAGCAAAGGAGAAGATTCCAACAACTGGATAACTTTTGGATTAAAAAATGCGGCATCTAGAAAAGTGAAGGAGAATTTTCATGCAATGATGCAAAGGATGCAAACGTCAAACATGAAAGGGTTCTTAGATGTAATGCTCCCTAAAAAATAAGAATAAAATGATTAGAAGTTAAGATAACACGAGAGTGGGAGGAATAACGGGTGAGGAAAAAGGGAAAGGGGAATTGAGATAAAAAAAAATTGAAGATGTAATTTCTATATAATTTTGAGACCAAAAAATTTATATATAATTTAAAAGCACAATATAATTTACCAAAGACCATAGACTAAAACTGAAATATAACAAAAATATCTTCTCAATCATGACCGCACATATATAAAGGTTTGTGAATTAGAAAATCAAATTTAACATTTTGGGTTGGCAAATAATATAGTTATTTATCTTAATCACAAAATGTGAAAATTCAATGCCAACTAGCAACTAAGAATTGTCTTCAATTCAAGTGTCATGCTGCAAACATAGTAAAAAAGAAAATCCACAAAAAAAGAGAGAAGAGTGACAAACCCATAATCCAAAGAGCAATTGAATTAGAATACATAAATTTGTAGAGAAAATTTGCAAAGAAATTTATATGCCCACCAAATGTGATAATAATTGCATATTAAAATAAGACCATGCATGTATCATATTGACAGAGAATGACAAAGATTCAAGAGATAATCAACATATAAATTGAAGAAAAAGAATAAGTGAAAGGTATGAGAGAGAGATGTTGAAAATCAATAGAGTGACTTAATTTTCAAATTAATGCACATGAGTTTGTAAAAGACTTGCATCATTGATCAAGGAATGGAATCTACGGGCATCAAGGCCTCTTTTACCATAAGAGGCACTTTTTCCTACAATATATAGATATCAAGGCAAATAAATCTCACTACTCCTTATCAATGCACAAAAGAAGAGATCTATAAGTAGCATAAATAATATAAGAATTTTAAAATAATACTCCCTCCATCCCCAATTATAATATATTTTTAGACAAAATCTTACATACTAATAAAGCTCATTAAGTACACTTTACAGCCTTACTTTTTCAAGACAAAAATATAAATTTTTAAAAATGTCCTTCATTTAATACTCTATTGATAAAAGAATATTGAAGAGAGAGAATATATGGGAATGGTAATATTAAAAATTTATCATTAATAAAATTTATTTTTATCAAAATATTTTATATTTTAAAATGCTGAATTTTTCCTAAAAGTGTCCTATAGAAAAAGGCTAGAAGAAATCACTGTACATATCCACAACTTCATCAACAAATTTTAATATGTCCTTCACAAGTTGATAGTATATGACTTATATCTCTAACATTGCCCACACAGTGAGATAGCAAATCCAATATATTAGTTTACCTTCTGGTGGGTTCACCAAAGGTTGTATTATGAAGGAGCCAAAGGGTTGATGTATAATCCTAAATTAAACATCTGTTTCCTACCTTCAATGAATATGAAACAAACAATCAAGTCAAAATACACCTTGGTGGATATTTCAATAGATGCTTTTGTAAAAGATTTGCTTGGATTTGCCATAAACTTTCTTTCTTTACCTCTTTGCAATACAAAACGATGTTCAGAACTCAATCCTCACAAGGTAAAAAGTTTAAAACCAACTAAAACTAATTAATCTTAATTTTTTATTTTGTATAAAAAGGAACAGATCAACTTAAATCTTGCACACAATAACATCACTGGTAGTCAAGAAATTTCAATCATTGCAACCAAAATGGTGTCATAGTCATTTGCTTGATTCAAAAACTAGTTTTACAGTGAAATTGCTTGTGATAAATGGTTTCCTCGTCCTCTGTTTTGTCAATCTCAATTAACATATAAATATATAATTAAAACTGCTTTCTGGGTTCATGGAGGTTATACAATTTTCTATTGGGACCCAATTTTTGTCTAGAAAAAATATATAAATAAAAAAAACCTACTTTGCTTCATAAAATTGAAGATCACATGGTCCCAATTCAAGCGTATTTCAAAATTCCTAATTGTATTTCCAAAGAGCAAAAAAAAAAAAATCAAGAGAGGTAGGCACTGCATATGTGAAATTCAGAAGTGACAAATGAGAATTGTCCCAAAAGTCGAAACGTGGTCTTGGCGCAAACGCCAGAGTATCATTGAAGTGAGGCAACCCTTGTGCCTTTGATATCATTGGATCCAACGACGCCTTATTGGGCTTTTGAATCTACATTGTTGACCGCCTTCGACATATCTTCATCGAGAAGTGAAAGAGAAAAATGGAAGAAGAAAGATTTTCGGCATCACTGAATAGCACGTTTAGTTTTAGAAAACTGAAATTTTCGTCTTCGGCTCATTTGAATCACGAAGTAAGAAAGGAGACGAAGTCGATCGTGCTAACTTCCTCAATTATGAATTTAAAAACTAAATCGATATATCTAAATTATAAATAAACTATTCATAGTGTACATTTAAATTATAATTAAGAATTAAAATTAATTTCACAAGTAGGATTTGGGATGAGGAAATTATGATACTTCTAAGAAAAATTTTAAATTATGAATTAGTTGACAATTTATGGTTGAGATCACGGAAAAGAATGTTTCCGGATAGGGAAAGTAGTTTTTGTCAGTTTTAGAGATAATATGATATTTTTTTTTAAAGAAATATTTTCACAAATTAACAATGATGTGGATAATCTAAAATTGCAGTATTTTAAAAAACGTAAACGTGTCAAGCTTAGAAGAGTGTTTGTTATTCTTCTATTATGTATATATAGATTTACAAGTAACCATATATATATATATATATATATTCATAAAACTATCTATCAATTTATAATTGATTTTCTATATATTCACAAGTGAATTTTCTTAAATTTATAAATAACCTTCTATTAATTATTTCAATAACTTAAATATTTTAGTTATAAATAAAGAATATGATCATTTTATAGGATTTCAATATTTCAAGACATTAAGTATCACTATGATTAATATCTTTAGCATAAAGGAACGTGTGGTCCATACCCTCACATGCATGGATACTGGTCATTGAGTCTGCAATTTTTAAATTGTTGCTCTTTTCAATCTATAAGGACATGTTACATGTGATGGGCCATATAAATCTTCTAAAACTGTACTCTTTTCAAATTATAATATAAATCATGGTTAACTAATTAATGTTGATAAAAAAGTCAGTTAGAATCTTGTTTTTCTAAATTTCTTTTACATATTTTCAATTGTAGTATTGAGATTAATAAATATGACATTTGACTTATTCAAAACACTCTCATTAATTACTCAATAAAGTATGGGTATAATTGAAAAAAATAAAAATTCCTATCAAATTAGCCATATTCTGAATTAAGCAAAATTTTTAAAAAATGATTTATATTATGATTCAGATGGAGTAATTAGTGAATTTTTATGAAGTTTTCCTTTTTAAGAAGAGAGAGATTATTTTATATTTTATAAAAAAATAATAAAATGAATGTAAATATTAAAAAAATTTCACTTAAATTCATCAATCCCAACTTTAGAGTATTTTAATCATGGGCCATAAGCCCAAAATATATACCAATTAATCAATTGGCAAGACCAGGAGTTCACGAGGACAAAATTTCCAAATTATTTTAAATCTGAAAGTAATCAACTCGGTCTTTGTCTTTTGACAAAGAAAGAATAAAAGATAATTAATAATTACTCATGCATGCATTTGCACATCTGAAACTCAAACGATGCATTTTCTCAAAAGCGGAAAAAGAAAATGATCCGAGAAAAATTATCTCTCTTTTTTCTAGATAACTATCCACTTTTTACACATATTGTTTGATTAATTAACTTGCTAGCATTTACACCGGAACATACATTTATATTACAAAAAGTTCGAATAATAATCATCGTTGGGATCTAAATCATATCATTGCACATTTGCCCTTACAACACTGATAAATATGATGGGATTAAAATAAAAATAAACTTCTTTAAATATAAAGAAAAAGAGAAATTAAAAAATAGGTTTTCAATAAAGAAATGATATTAAAAATTGTCTAATTACCAAACATTAAATGCCCAAATAGCAATAACTTAATTGGCCAAATCACTGAACATTTTTCCAAGAATAATAAAGCCTAAATTATAACTACATGTATTAAATAGATTAGATTGCTATGCAAAGACCTATGAGAGATGCTTTAAAATGGAGTGTGCATTTTGCTCATGTAGACATCAAAAATAAAAAAATTTGTTACAAATGGAAGGTTTACATGAATTTGCAAGGGAAAAAAAAGCCAAAATCAAATATAAATATTAATATCACCCTAGTTGTGATGACATGATTAAAAAGCTCCAATTTTAATTTCGAGATAGGAAATAGGTCCTGCAATAACTCACTATTAATCTGAGTAATAATGTTTGCATAACGCAATGCAAGACCAGCAGAATCCAACTTCATATGACTTCCTGGAGAATCTTTTCCTTCACTAACAAAATTTGCATTATATTGGATTTGCAATCATTTCCACACATATAACAGCAACAGTCTCCATCATGCAAGGAAAAGGAAATGAAAAAATCTGTTCAAGATTACAAAGTATAAAAAATAGGACTTCACATCAAGATTAATATATAGATCGAACATTCATTTTCAAATAGAAGTTTAGTGCGATGGTTAAAAAAAATACTAAGATGAAAATATGTTTTGCCTCACATTTATTCACACAACTTGATGTCAAAGAATTGAAAGCATATTTTATTCTCATATAAATCATGCATAGAATGAATACTATCATACTTTGCAACATTAATTTTAGGGACGGAACCAGAGCTCCAGGTGTTGGGGGGGCAATTGTATTGGAATAAATATTTATTTGATTTTTTATTTTAAATATTTATTATCAAAATATTTTAAAACAATTTTTGAAATAACGAAACTTTTGGTCTCTAAGTTTATTTTAGTTATTGATTTGGTTTTTGAAATTTTAACTCCTTTTCCTTGAGCTCCAATATCCTAAGTCTTTAATCCATACTAATCACCAAGGCTCCAACTCGAGATCTCTGGTTAACGTGAACTAACTCCCTTACCTATTGATCTAAGCATTTAGTGGTTGAAGTTTTAATTTTATCAATCAGGTCTTTAAAATTTTATAACCTTAGAAAATTAGTCCTTGTGTTTTAAGGGGAATAATAAAATAAAAACTAATTGTGTATAATTATAAAATTTTAAGTACTTAATTGATAGAATTTAAACTTTATGAACCAAATCGATATCCTAAAATAAATATAAAGGAACAAAATTTTTATTATACTATAATTTTATAACTAGAGAAATTGTTCAACATTAAAAATGATCAAGAACAAAACTTTTTAAATAATACATAAAGATACATTTTTATGATTTAGGAGAATGGTGACGATCAAAATTAAAGGAAATTAATAATTTATTCACATTTTTATTTACTATTGCATGTACGTAGATAAAGACAGGTAAATATTGATAATCAATGCTCTATAAATACTCATTGTTCCTAAATCATAGAAAGGTGACATGTGCAGGTGAAAGAGAGAAGGAAAAAAAAAGGGAAAGGAATGGACAATTAATTGAAACAAGGGGCAAAGTTAAAAGCAAAAAATGACGGGGGCCAAGGATGTAATTTTCCTCTTTGATCTAATCTCCCTCTCAAGTCTCACTTTGTTAAATGCAAAACACACACACACACACACACACACACACACACACACACACAATCTTTGGGTTGAGCACAAGGTAGGTTATCTCTAAATGACAGCATACAGCTAGCAGAAAGCTCCATCCATCAACACACACAATATAATATTACTGAATATAAACTCCGGGAGCTAAACCATGTTCCTTGTCTACTGGCATAGGAATATGAAAGAAAACTTTAATGCCCCCAATAAATTAGCAATAATTTATTCAAGCAAACCAGCACTACCAAATGCTTCATGTATCTTCAAAAGAAGAAAATGAATATGCAGCTATCATGAAACCAAGTTAAATAGCCATTAGTTATCTAGGTAGTGAATTGATAAATTTTTAATATCTTTGATGTCGTGGAACAATTCTAAGTTTAATATTATCCTCGCAAACTAATTATTTGTCCTCACTGTAACCAGTTAATGCATCTATATTTGCCCCCCGCCCCCAAAAAAAAAAATCTTTCTCTTCCCATGAAAGTTTTGTCAGCCTATAGAATCTCCATCATCTTTCTCCTTTTTGTGTCATCAATCGCAGAGTACTGCATTCTCGTGTATGCAGCTCAGAAAAATTCTATCCCGACTCCAAAAGTATTCAATAAAAATGTATTTCATTTTTGAAATCATTAAAAACCAAAAACACCGCTTCTAAGTTAGCTTTAAGCCTTTAACGCATGCCATCAAAATATCATTGACAGGCTCTTCTAAATTATAAATTTATTTTGATGTATTAAATGAAATTGCTAGGCTACAAAGCTTGCCATCAATGAGCTTCGTAAAGTCCAATCACAGACTGATAATGTATATTGTGATAGCTCACAGGTTCTGTCAAAGGAGTAATAAAGAGGAGTTGAGGATGGATTTGCATGTATGTATACATGATTTTATATTTTTATATATGTTGAATTGAATTGTATTTGTGAATTTGGTCCACTCAACAGATTTTTACATGCCTAGTATATTGGGTAAACATTTTATGGTTATTGGAATTTTTGAATCTCATTATGCAAGCCTGTGCAAAGAACCCAAAGCCCGGTTTACCTGGTGACATTGGACTAGGTTTCAACCGAGTGAAAATCAGCCTGGAAACTAAATGGGAGATTGAGATAATTGAGATAACAGAGTATCGGGTGAAGGTCTTGACTAACTACCCTGATCTGACCTGGGGTATATTATTTTCTAAAAAAGTTAATAATCGATGCTATGCTTTTGTGCAGGATAGGAAAAGCTTCTTGAAGCCCTAAAATTAGATGCATTACTTCATTATTTCTCTTTGATATTTCTACACCTCTCTTTGCCATCAAGTTTTGTCTCCCTCATTTCTTTTCAAATATGTCGCTGTTCACATAACCCATCCCCTACCGTGCTCTCATTGTGAAGATCTCCCTAGAGACCACCATTTCTATTCAGGTTTATCTTCCTCTCCATCTCACTCCATGTATCCGAACTCGATTTGCTCTATAATTAGTTCTCTTTATTTGTCATTTTCCCTTGTACTTTCGCATCTCTTTTCTTGTTCATTACTATGTAAAGTATGGCCAATGCTATATAAAGATAAGATCTTTTTTTTTTAATATCAATATATTTTGGTGGAGGGGTTGGGCATAGGTGGATCTTTTTATTTTAAAATATTTTTTTTTATGATTCTTCGTTTGACTATCATAGCAACATCTGGATCTATTATAACTTTTTGATATATACTATATTTATTATTTCGTTTTGTGTAGTGTTTGAATATATTGATAATAGTGGGGACTATGGGGTTTGGGAGCATGTCCACACATGATGGTCATTATAAGGTTCGTGTGATTGAAACAGTGTACGGAAACTAAAACTCTGGTTTGAACATTTCTTTAATTACATTATTAAAGTATAGAAATGCTAATTAAAGATGCTGGATCATAACTTCATAAAGACAAACAAATGGTGACTTTTTAGCTGAGATCCATCATTGTATTAATGTCTCAGTTAAGCTCTTTAATTCCTTTTTCCATATAGCATGTAAATAATAGTTATTAGGGACTATATACAGTTCTATAAAAAATTTTAATGACCGATCCTTTTGATGTAATCTCATTTTGTGTCTTCAATGCAATTCCTCTCTATTTTCAGTATTATAAGGCATTTTTAATTTAATTATACTCTCAATGAATTAGTTAATTATCTTTAAAATTATATAATCTTTCTATGCATGTTTATCATTATTTAATAGAGTATCTCAATTAAAAAAACTTATTAATTGCAATGTGAAAAACCCAAAATATCTTATATTTTAGAATATGAAACTTTGAAAAAATGTCTTATAATATTAAACGGATAAAGTATATTGATCCTTTCACCAAAAAAATAATGAGGAGTTAATTAGGGATTTCAACCTAATGTAAAATTATCAGATTCCATTAAAACCAATTACTATATATAATATATATTTTAGGGTTAAAGGAAAATGTTTTCTTTAGACTGTAAGTTTAGGAGTATTTGAAATTCTAAATTCTTTTTTGTGTAATATTCCCCTTCAACATTTAAAAATAGAGAAATATGACATTTCCATTAAAAAAATGGGAGAATGACATTTAAGGCCATCTCAAGGGAATTTATCACAATAAAGACTCATTAATTTTGCATTGAATAGTATTTTGTGAAAAACACATATATATTATTATTAAAAGCTGAACCTTAACTTGCATTGTATCTTTTGTTAGAATTTTCTTATAAATTTAACAATAACATGTACATGCATGTTTTCACAAAATAATATTTAATACAAATTAAAATTGATAGGCTCTTATTGCAATAAATTTCCTTGAAAAGGCCTAAAATGTCATTCTCCCTAAAAAAAATTCTTAAAATGGTAGAAAATGACTTTAAAAATTACAGAAAAGATCCCAAAAAATTATATATGAGTATCACATAAGAAAAGTAATACCGATTAAGTTCTTTAAATTACAAGTAAATACTTAGAGACAAATGTCATTTCTTTTACATGTAAAAGACTAATATTCAAATTTGACCAAGCACTTTAACTGGTTACCGGATGATTATTGAATTATTATTATTGATTCCAACACCAGTAAGTAATTAAAAATAATATATTTATTTTAATGATATCTTATGAAATATTAATTATTATTATTATCATTTATAAATACTCCTCCAAAATTCATAATTCTTCCTTTAAAAAATAACAGCTCAACTAATGTATCCCAAATTTATAGATGAATGCTTTTTAACAACTCAACTGTTATTATTTCTAAAAAAATCGCATTCACTTTTAAATCAAAAATTAAGATGTAATTTTGAAAAAATGATAACTCAAAAGTCAACTTGAAAAATGTGAGTGAAGATTTTTAAATAATAATAATAATAATAATAATAATCTTTAAATTATTAATATTTTAATAAGATGTTATTAAAGTAAATGTAATATTTTTAGTTGCTTACCAGTATTGTTGCTAGTAATGATTATCTAATAATAACTTGATAGATGGTCAAAGTGGCTAGTTAAAATGGTATATTTTAGTTTTCTATATAGGAAAAAATAATATTTGTCTCTTATTATTTATTGTAATTTAGGAAACTTAATTGGTATCAATTTTTGTATAAGGTACTTATTTGTAATTTTCAAATGTTGAAGAGGAACATTGCACCGAAAAGAAATTTAGAATCTAAGACACTCCTAGGCATATAATTTTGCTTGGGAGAGAACATGAATATATATTCTTCATAATATCAAAAACTAAAGTTGCAATTAAAGTTTAATTATTACAAACAGTGGAGCAAAATAGAAATAACCACTTCCCTAATTAGTAATTACTATAACATCGATCCAAGGATCTAAATTTGTACTGAAAATACACCATGTAGGACTAACGAATGAATTTAAAACACAAAGGGAAACCTGGTTTATTGAGATTTATGATGAGAAGCCTCATTTCTTCAGACAAATCAGAGAGGTTTTTTGGGCGGTCGAGATGCATGGCTGAGGTTTTCTCCAATGACATTTAAGTTCTTGGTAGTGCCCTTTGAGAAGGTCGAGGCGTTTGAAGGAGTGCTGTTACTAGCATTAACCTTCTTCTTCTTAAAGGCTGATGAACAAGAAATGTTGATCTTTGGATTAGAACACATCAATCCTACAATACCAGTTAATTGAAACTCACATTACTAGAGAGTATATATTTTGATGATTTGACAGATTCATCCCATAAAAGCTCAAGCAACAAAGTCATATTTGATGTGTCAAAAAAGGAAAACGTAGAGAGGAAGAAAGAAAAAGGAACATAAAGAATGAGTACAAAAATTACGGTTTCGTTTCAATGAATGAATGTGTTTGTTGTCTGTGTGTATGTCATAAGTCCCACGTCAAGAAGTCACATTAGTAGAGTGTGATTTATAAGTCAGTTAGGTACCTTCTCTCTATGAGGCGCCTTTTGGAGTGAGTTCTACTTTAGAGGGCTTGTGGTCGTGACATTGGTGTTCTCATTAACAGTCATCATTCGTGGAAAGGGTTAATGTCACGACCACAAGCCCTCTAGGTAGAACTCAACCCCAAAAGATATCTCATAGGAGAAGGGTACCCAACAAACTTATAAACTACACTCCACCAATTTGGCCTCCCAATGTGAAACTCATGACATAGCCCACCCTTCAAGAGCTAGTGTCCATGATGGCTCATGGTCTATGGCGCTTCACTCAACCTTCAGCCAGTTAGCCTCTCCGTAGGCAACCCTTTTCATGAACAATGACTCTCAAAGAGAGCACTAATGTCACGATAGCAAACCCTCTGGGTAGAACTCATCCCAAAAGGTGTCTCATAGGGAAAGGGTATCCAGCTAACTTATAAACTATACTCCACCAATATGGCCTCCCGATATGGGACTCATTACAGTATACTAACATGATCACACTAGTTGATGAGAGAAGAAGGACATGAAATAATAGCCATACAAGACTATCTTTGCTTCTATATCTATTAATCTACTAATTGATATGAAAGTCAGGAAACATGGATACAGAAAGGTAGGATTTTTGGAACTGAGTGATAGAGCTAGATTGGACGATCCAACTGGTCCACCAAACTAATTGACACCTCAGTTTCTCTACCAAAAATTGTTTCTAGGGTTGAGCTAGATTGGAACGATAAGAACCAGCCTTCAACCTAGAACTTGCTATTGAGCTAGAAACGAGGACTAGTTTTAGTGAACTGGACTAGACTTGGATTTTTTTGGAAGATAGACTCTCTTAACACTAGGAAACTAAAGAAAATAAATTCAGATGGATGATAACGAAGAAGAATATTGTTGAAGAGCACTGAATAAAAAGGAAAAAATCTAAACTGATTTAAAAAAATATATATTAAAAACGTCTTACCATTATCATTTTTTCGATCATAACCCAATAAAGTGACGACCTTTCTCTCTAGTCTCCACGACATTGCAGATTTCACTTGCTGCAAATGACGAAGAAGAAAGATGGAATTAAGTACAAGGGATGAAAGAGAATGATATTTGGATGGGAAAAAAAAAAAAGAGGAGGAAAGGAAATGAAAAGACAAAAACTGTGTGGATGGAGTAAACAAGGGAATTGACTTTTGGTTATTGTAAATTTGTAATTATACCACAGCGAATACAAAAGAAGGTAGACCATATATTATGTATCACTGTCAACAAAAATGAAAAAGGGTCGATGGGATTTACATGTGAAATGAGGATTGGAAAATGAAATTTACTCGAGAGTAACAGCAAAAAATTTGGGGGAAATGTAAAGTTTAATTTTTAATTATTTTTATATAATATGCATGTTTCAATGTGCTATTTTATTTTGGTAAACTATCACAATGCTATTTTAATTTTAAATTTTTGAATATTTTATTTTTTTATAAATGTATATAATATTATTTTTTATTTAGTTAGATAACCGAATTAATAAATTGAATCATAAAACTCATGATCAGTTAACTTTTTTAATTTACGGTCCAATTTGAGTTTTAAAACATCAAGTTTTAAAACTTCGCTAGTGTGTGACAGATTTGATTTCCACATTCCACAATAATATATAGTATTATACTCATATTCAGCAAGGTTGTAATTCATCAGCTTCACGCATGTCAACATTATCAGGGGATGCTAATTAGTAATTACTCACACTATCACGGGGTGGTGGGTCCAGGAAAATGATATTACACGATAATATAGACCCATGTTCAGCAGGTTGCCGAGTTGCATAATCTTGTGAGTAATCAGAATCTGCCAAAGTAGATTTTACGCTAACTATATTAACTTTTCTACCTTGGGATTTACTTTAGCTACTAGCAATCTCCCAAAGGAGACTCGCACACTCTGATTCCTCTCACCCTTGGGATCTGTATTATATTGTTTCTATTTCTGTGGAACCAAATTAAGTGCACTGTCAAAAAATATAGTAACAAAATTTAAAATTAAAATTTCTTCAATAGTTTGATGTGAGTTTTGGAAGAGGAAAGCATACATGAATTGATTCGCCAGTTGAATTATCACTAAGCAGGAACAGAGTCACGGACTCTGAACTCGGTTGGGTTACACAACAAACACACAGAAAAAAGGATAAGAGAAAGCAAGGGAGAGATTATTGGGTTATTTGAAACTATTTTTATTTTATTATTTTAAGAAATGGTGTTTTGTAAACATGTTTTGAAAATAAAAAAATAATAAAAATATGCGTTTTTTTCATTCTCCCTTGTTCTCTAAAATAATAATCCCAAAACACCTAAAAATTATTTTCATTTTTTTATTCTCAAGAACAATATTTTTTTCCTCTAAAATACTTTTTAAAAACATATTATCAAACACATTTTTTTTATTCTTTTGTTTTGAAGAACAAAAAACTGTTCTCAAAAACAGATTGCCAAACAAGCCCACAGTTCTTGAGAGAATGCAAAAGTGGTTAGTTTCCACACACTAGCCACACTTATAAACTAGCCACACACCCAATAGTATTTATTCATCGTGCATGGTTGCTCAAATAACCATTCCTTCTCTTATTCAAATAAGGAAAACGAAAATTTGCATTAAGGAACCCTGAACCCAGAGTGTATTACACACTTTGATCCAAATTTCTCAATATATAATAAACTCCCATGGACTTATTTATTAGGCCCAATCCACCAAAAGTGGATAACTCAATATTTGACTTCATTCATACCAGTCTTTCATAACAGAGGCTTAAGTGGTGATTATATGTGAAGAAAATTTCCCTTGTACAAACATATTTAAAATCATGGAGTATTTGGAAAAAAAATTACCTCAAATTTTAAATTAGTCCCAAATGTATAAATGTGCTCCTTCTAATCCTATTTATAAGGGGAGAGAAAAGAACTTAATTGTTTGATCTTATTTATAAGTCTTATCATTATTTTTTTACCATAATTTTTCCTTTTATTTTCTATTCAACATTAATGAAAGAAAATATATTATTAAAGAATGCATATTTAATAGAAGTAAGGTTTAAAATTTATTGCTCATAAAAAAGTTTGAAACCTATTAAATTTTTATATAAAATAATGAATTTTAATATTTTATTTGGTTTTGGTTAAACATGTTGAAAGTAACTTATAATAGGTTATAATGCCTTGTTGTCACTGTGTATGGGCCCCACAACTATTTCAGCAGATAATGAAGAAGATGATGGGTTTCTGACAAAAGAATGATTTTGTTTTGAAAAAATTGTTTAGTGACATATTGCTCCACTTTCAATATCAGATGCTCGACACTTTTGAAAAAAATTAGGAAAAAAAGTCTTTTATATTAAAAAGAATGTCTTTAACCCTAAAATACTTTACTTTCTTGCCGAAAACAAGCTGGGTGAGGGCAATCAGCAGCAGCACTCCCCTTGTTGGGTCAACAGAATTACTCCTTTCCGGCATAACCTTTTTAACATTGTTTGTTGTGCTTTCAAGGCCTAATTTTGGATTAACGAACCTTTCTACATTGGTAATTGGGCTTTGTATGACCCAATTTATTTTTTGAAGCCCAAAATCACCTGAGATCCTATTCCCACCGTACATCCTTTCCTTCTATGCCCCATCGTCTCTCATTCCCTTCTTCCTTTCCTTGTCCATCCCTTTCCATCTTTACCCTAATCATTAATCTTATCATTAATCTCATTTTTCTAGTGGGAAAATGACAAGAAAGGACCTTAGAACGAAAATAATGACGCTTAAACACCCCTAATTCAAGAAATACCAATTAAGGACTAGAGACTTTTACTGAATTTTTCAATATAATTAACGGATAAAAGTGACCTTACTCTGTCGCAGACATAGAGACTTGTAAAAACCTAGAGACTTTGACTGTCAAGGTCATGCCTATTATTTGCTGAATTCGATTTTCCAATTATTATTTTACCTTCAAGGTCATTCTTTGTCTTTTTTATTTTTTTTTATTTTTTCCCTCCCCCAATTTAACATCCACACAATGATTGTGATGATATCATGTCTCTGGTGGGACTTTGTAATTTGCAAAAATTGATCAAAAGGGGCATGAGCTAAATGTATTTAGACATACGGATCAAAATTTTACAAAAATTAAGCTGGGGTGAGGAAATTACCAAATATTCTTCTAATTTAATATTAATTTAACATTAAAAAGGTACAGTGGATTCTATGTGAACAATCAGCCACATTGTGACACATGATCCTTACTTTTTAATGTGTGTGTGTGTGTACGCATATAATGGGACCTACACTAATCACCTAATCATTTAAATATTTTCCGCAATATCAATATTTTTTTCAATAATCTTTCACACTTTTTCAAAGTTTTTGATATATTTTGAAGAAAAATTTCTTCAAGTAACTTCAATCATCATCCACTGAAAAAAATTTCAACATATCTCCATCAAATTTTCCGTGGAGATACGTGGAAGACTTTTGAAGATTAATACAAAAACTCTTGAAAAAAATTGAAACTGTTGAAGAGATGTTGAAAAATTTTGAAAAAAGGTGGAAGATAATTGAAGCTAATTGAAGAATTTCATTTTTAAAGATATGTTCAAGCTACTTGAACATACATATGTTTAAGAGACTATTGAACATATGTGAATGATGATTAAAGCTTCTTTGGAGAATATATTAGAGTGATTTTGTTTTAAATGAAAACCAAACAACGGAAGAAGAATAGATCATCATGAGGATTCTTTATACGGCCATATTATCATTTTCATAATTATGATAAGGTGCACGTAACATGTATACTTTGTAATTTGTGCATGATACATATGTTTTTCTAATATTTGTATAATTAATTTTTTTCTCAAAACGTCTTATTTTTTTTTTTTTAACAAAAGAGAGTAAGTCCCCGGTCGTGAAGACTAAACTTATTACCATTAAATATTGTAATTTAAGTTAAGTCTCATGTACAACATTGATCTTAGGCCACGTTAGGATCTCTAAACATTAAAAGCTAAACCTCTAAGAATTTAAGCAGAGAAACTCATCTTTAATGGATCATGGGTTCAATTTAAAAAAATTGATTAACAAAACGTGATGATGTTTTATAATATACTCTATAAAATTATGATAAAATTGAAAATGTTTGAATGATTTTTCAAAATCATTTTTTTACTATATTTCAGAATCAATTTTGAATGTTCAAATTATGATAAAGGACATTTTTTGTAATGTAAATATTGATAAGTAAAATGGAGGTTAAGATTATAGAATAGACATTCTAGCAACTCCCAACAATTGTAATTGATTTTCAAATGGGGTTATGATCAGATTTTTTTATGCACATATTCATTTAAAGAGACAAGTGCAAAGCGTACTTAAATCTCAATTTAAATTAAAAAAATTAGAAAGAACTCGTATGAAAAATTCATTGAAATTTTATAAATATTTCCTCTAATAAAAATGTAAAGTATTTTAATCAAATGTTGCCTTTCAACATAATAGTTAATTATTTTCAAACTAAATATTTACTCTTATTTAATAGCATACTTCACCTTAAAATAAATATAAAGTAATTTATTATGTAACATTAATTGTACTTTAAAACGTTAAAAATGTCTTAATTTTTTAACATATAATATTTTAAAAAATACATTATATTTTTTAATTGAGGGAGAAATTAAGATTTTTTTTTGTTACAAAATTGTCTACTGTTGAGAAGAATTCTCTTTTGATAAACTACACTCCCCGCCTTCTCTTTCCACCGAAGTTCCCACACTGCATGACACAATAGTTACTGTACACTGCATGACAAAAGACGCAATTACTAGACACTTCACGACAATTGACACAAACCAATAGACTTTTACAAACTTCACAAGGCCATGCATACACACTATACAATGTCATGCATTATTATTAGGAAAAATTTCAACAAAGGACATCCTTGATCAAATTTACTTACAATCAAAGTCTCTAAATTTTTAAATTTCACTACAATCTAAAAGTATTGATTTGATATCAAATTTTTTAGAGAAAATGACAAAATTTTTTTTCTTTAAATTAATATCAAAACTTTCTTATTTCATTGTTAATTAGTCTACTTTACTTGTTCATTTACTTACGAAATATTATTAATTGCTCTACTTAATTTGTTAGTATTTTAAGTGTTTAAATCATTTTAAGATAACTTATTGATTCTTATACTGTATATTATTTATTTACTTACGGACCATTATTAATTGTGGTACTTCACTTGTTTATTGCTAGACCTTCACTTGATTTCATTTCAAAAAAACAAACAAGTGAAGTAGGACAATAAACAACATTCGATAAATAAATGAACAAGTAAAGTAGGGTAATTAACAAGTGAAGTAGGGTATCCTAATATTAATTTAAATGAAAGGTAATTTTATCATTTTTTTCATAAATTTAATATTAATTCAATACTTCTAAACTATAGTAAAAATTTAAAAATTTAAGAAAAGCTTTGAATATAATTAAATATGGTCAACATGCATTATTATTTATATCAACCACTTTCTATACACACCTTCAATGTGTTTGATTTAAAGGGAAGGGAGGGATAAAAGGGAGGAAATGAGAAGGGAGGGTACGAGAAGAGAGACAATGGTCCCTTGTTTAATTAATTGCGCTGTCACATGTTGATACAACTTTTTGATTTTTAAATACCAATAATCTCATAATTGAGAATTTTGATACTCGTTTGTGCGCTGTCGTTGTCTCGTTGAAATTAAATTCAGAACACACGTGTGCATGGATGATGGATGATAGTGCGGGGACATGTAGGACCCACCCTCACGTGTAGATCGGATTCTATCCTAGAAAATCAAAAGGACAATGACGTAAAGCCTAATGATTTTCTCAAACCTTGAAAAGATATTGTCTCATCTTTTTCTTTGCCTCCTTGTCCTAGATTCCTTATTTCTTGGGGATGTTAATGGTAGTCTCATCGTGATTGGCTGGTCTAGCACGAGTCTCGACATGAAAAAAAAAAAAAACAAACGAACAGTTGTAAGACGAGACATAATGAGACGGGAAAAAGTAATGTTTGGGACAGGACAGGACAGCAGTGACGTCCCCCACCAGATTGTTGAAACTCATTTACGTACTCCCTCCGATCTTACAGGTCTTATTATCGTATTTATAAATTATTTTTTTTAATTTCATTAATATTAATACAATAGAAATATAATGAATAAAAATAAGTATAGTTTTAAACATAACCTTCAAATGCAAAGCAAAAACTAGATAAATTATACTGCCTCAATTAAAAAATAAAAAATATTTTTTGAAGAGTTATATTTTAAAAAATATAAGACATTTTTTATCTTTTAAAGTGTAATAATTATCTTTTTTTAAGTGCACCTATTAATAAATAGATTTATATTTATTGTATGATTTTTAATAGAGATAAATATGTAAATATAGGGTTAATTTAAAAGTAAAAAATTACTTTATTGAGAGTGCGATTTGATTAAAAATATCTTACATTTTTAAATGGAAGGAGTATGATATTTTTTTTTTTGTCTAGCTCTTACTTTTCAAAGGTAGTATGAAGATTTTAATTTGAAACAAAATGATTCATTAGGCAGTGACTTATAAAGTGGACTAGATTGTGCTTATACGAGACACCTAATAAACAGAACTAGATGGAGTATAAAATATTTTCAACCAAATGTCATGTATCAATAGAATAGGAAATAAGGGCCCAGCTTAGTGAGCTAAATATTTAAACTCATTTTCATAAAAATTGAGGCTTAAAGTTTTAGCATTTTAAGGAAAACTGGGCTTCAAAACCCAACTTTGATAAACTCTGAAAAAATGAGATGAGCTAGGACAACCTTTTTAGGCCCATTTTCTTTTTACACTTAAAAAATAAAATATTTTAAAATTTCAAATTAAATTTAAACTTTATAATATATGTTTATGCTTTAATATAAAAATTCTACTATTCATTTTTAATTTTTTAATATTATATCTTTATTTTAAAAAATATGAATTATTATAATTTAAAAAAATTTAAAAAAAAAATAAGAAGGGCTTACAGGCCTTATTTTAAACCCTTTGACACAAATAAAGATAAGGCTTTAAAAAATGATGAATTTTGAAATAACCAAACTTATATACTTAAAACTTTAAAGGCCAGGCCCTTGTAGGCCAAATGCACCCATTTTCCATCTCTCAATAAAAAAATTTTATTTAGTTAAAATTATATTAAATTATAATAATTTTTTAGTTATGCTTCTAATAATGTCATAATTAATATTATGGTGGTGGATACAACACACAATTAACGTCTTTTCCATTAAAACCAAATAGATTTTAAGATTTAAATTTTTTTTTAAAGAAACCTTATTAAAAATAAATAAATTATACGAGAACATTAAAAGCATCTATAAGAAAACATGAAAAGAAAGCATAAACTCTTATATATATATATATATATATATTGTGAAAATAAAAAGTGGGGAAAGATAAGATAAAAAAACAGAGAGAAGAAAAAGATAGATAGATAAACCAAAAAAACCAAAGCAATAATATTATTTTGTTAAAAGAAACTAAAAGAAAAAAAAAGAAAAGAAAACGTACCGAACAAAAATGAAGCAAATGCCCACCATCGGCATAAGGGTATTAAATATACCCTCGAATCACGGCCGCGAGAAATAGAGTGAGAGAGAGCACGAGGGGGCGGGAAAAAAAATCTTAAGATTCGTCCAAGATATTTTAAAAATGGATTGAGGCTTTTTAAAATTACGTAAGTGTTCTATAATTTTTATTCAAGCTAAGATTATTAAATTTAGGTGGATTTAAAATTTGAAAAGATCTTGGAAACTAGACAAAACTGTAAAGTTGTTGAGTAGTGACTATAAGACTATACTAAAATGATAGAAAATAATTTGAGAACTTCAAATAATTTTGAATAACTCTAAGAGTTGTGGAAATTAATTTAGACTCCTCTGGAGCAACTTGTAGATTACGAATGAATCTGGAAAATAAATTATACCTAAATGAAATTTATTTTAAATTATTTGAGGATGGAAATTTAACTTATTAGATACTTGGAACTTATAAAATGTGCTCACATGTGCTTTAAAATTAAAAAGTAATGATTAATATAATTTATAGTTATTTTGGAAAGTCTTTGGGATAAAATGAGAAGCTCTAAGATTATAAAAACATTAAATAAAATTAATTGGAGTAGTTTTAGAATTACATATAGCTTACACTAGTACTTTGGAATAATTTCAAAGTAAAAAATAAATTAAATATAATTTAGATTGATTTTTAATTCTGTAATTACTATTTGTAGAGGTGTTAGGAGTTTTTCAAGAGACTCATTAATTTTGCTTTGACATTTGAGTTAGCTAGAAGATCATTTGCAGGGAGACCTTAGGTTCTTTGAGTGAACTCAAATCCAGATAACTCCGTTTTAGGTTGCCTTGTATGCCAATGTGGATAAATAACAAAACTTTTTTGTGTTCAATATCAAATTGAACCTAAATAGCATACTTATAATAACATTTGCAAAAACTCAACCTAATGGTTAACCATATTGAAACTATGGTTAGTGGAAAACCATTGGAAATTTTATAATTGCTTGTTTGGAATTTCTAGGACTAGATAGACTTGCATTGATTGTAATTTAATTTGTTAAAATTTGGTTGAGTTGTTTGAACTGATATAATATATGAAATTTGATAGTTTCTATAGAATGATAAATGTTGTAAATTTGAGACATACTTGTGAAAATTGTAATTTGATTTGGACTATATTGAAACTGTGTTGTTATGATGTGACTGCAAGTTATGGGTTTGAATAAAGGAAATAAGGTTGGATTGTGATTATGTACTTGCTCCCATGCGGCATGCATTGGGTGGCTTTGATATGGACCTAAGTTACTTGACCATCATTAGGACAAGCTCAATACTATTTGGGCTCCCCTTACGATTGAAAGGGGGAGGTCGAGGCTTGATGAGAAGCAATGGAGCCTTTAGCCAAGCACCATCTCCTATTGCCTAGAATCTCAGCCTGAGGAAAAAAAGGAGGAGAGATAAGGTGGAATAAAGAAATGATAATAACTATGGTTGAAAGAATCTTTGAGATTTTATTTAGCTTGCTATGTGAAATCAATATAATTATTATTTGAATATTGAGTGCTATGATATTTTTTTGAGTTGTATGATTTAGAACTTTTAACATGCTTGTACCTTTTGAGTTTAATAATGAAGAGGTGTTCATTCATTTTCAAGCATGCTAGCTTTCTTGAATTATGATTTAAACTTTTCTAGCACATGCTTGTTTGATATATAATGCTTATATGTGTGTATATGTGTGTTCGGATGAATGTTTTGTTAGAAATTATGTCCTAAAGTCAATCATCATACTATGCACATTATTATTTAATGAATTTCTCTTTTGTTATCATATCAATTACATGTTTATTATGATAACTGTATTCTTGGACAAACTATAATGATTGCCCTAAAGGCCCTTAGTTAGTCATCTATGAGGGATCATAGATGAAATATAACTAATATGACTTTAATTAATTATAGAGATACAAATCAAAGTTATAGGCATTTAAAAGAGTATAAGATACTGGACCAACCTGCTATGAGAAAGTTGCATGGTACCAGTTATAAACTTATTTTATATGTAACTATATCACTAAGCTCTTTAACCTGAGATCATCATAGATTCCTACTTGATGACCACTGATCACCTTTGACCAGGTGATTATAAAGGCTATGATTGAGTTTAGTGATATTCATACAAAGGAATATGAGTGGTTTAGATGAAATTTATCCTTGACATTAGATGAGAGATATTACTGGGCCCCTCGATGAATAAGATTGAGAAAATATATGGCCATACTATAATGAAAAAGGTTTTTTTTTTCCCATTGCTATAGTCATTCCACTCAGAGATCTAGAAAGTAACGGTCAGGTAAAAGAGAATGATAATTCCATGTGTCATACTTGATCGAAATATAAATTACAAAAACTTCTTCAATATACATTTAAATTTTAAAAACTAATTATTTGAATATTAATAAATTTCCTTAATTTTATTGAAAATGATTAATGGAATTGATCATGGGAAGTTTGTTGTTAGGATTGATCAAGAAAAGGCAAAAGTGTGGACAAGAAGGAAGAAAAAGGAAAATAGAAGAGGATTAGAGTTGAGCAGAGAATAGAATGGGAAAAAAGAACTGCTTACAGGCATTAATTTTAGTGGAAATGGTTATAATTGCTTGAATATGAGATCTCAAATCAAGTCTAAGCCTACGTGAATGCAGAAAACATTTTTGAAAGAGCTATCTTCTTGAATATAACCCAATCAAATAACATATAAAGAGAATGAAGAAGGAAAGTAGGTTTTGTGCAAATTAGATAAAAGTTTAAATACAGTTTTATTTAATATCTTTTCATTGTTTTTTAATGGGAAAATGGAGATAAAATTGAAAGCGGTGGTCAAATGCAAACCACGTGCGGGTGGTGTTGCATCTGTCTGTCTCGGGCTAATAGTACTACTATATTTTACTTGCATGGTGACAAATAAAGTAGGAATCAAAGTTCTTTAATAGAAGTTCACTTGGTTAATCATATTAATAGAGAACAATCCTCGTGTGGGCAAGATCTCTCTCTCTCTCTAGTAGACAAATAATTTAGCCTCTAAATTATAAATTCAGAAGCTATTAAACCTATAATTTAGAGATTAATTTGCTCTTTTATCTTAATCACTTTTTCAAACTCTCACTCACATGCATGTGCAACTCATATAACCAAACTTTTAAAATTCAATGTTAATGCATGACATCATTACTTTCTATCATCAACTATACTTTAAGAATATTACTAATTAAGAGGTTTCGTTCAATAGCTTTTACAAGTGTTTCCTTTGATCTTTCTCTACCCTTCTTGACATGGCTCTCAAGATTATCCATTCCACTCTCACAACACTTCTTTGTACATGTCCAAACAATCTCAAATGACTTTATATTATTTTTTCCTTATTAGATGTCATGCATATTTTTTTGTATATGTTTATTTTAAATTTTATCTTTTTGTGTATGCTCGCATATCGAAGGGTGAAACCAAAGCTTGTAGGACAGGAGGCAAATTAAAAAAATTATAATATTCCCGCCATTAAAAAATATAAAGCCTTTTTTAGGGGTTGAATGTTTAAAAATAACTATTTTAATTTAGTATTTCAAGGTATAATGAAAGTTTTTTTTCCAAAAAGGCCCTTAATAAATAAATTATTTTATATTTATTGTTAAATGAAATACTATATTAAATAAAGATAAATATGAAAAAATGGTGTTAGTTAGAAGATAGATAACTAATTTATAGGGTACTGAGATTCGATTAAATATAGGAAGTATAATTTTTCATTGAAACTAACAAATCTCTTTATTTTATTTAATATGTTATAATGAATAAATAAAATATCAAATAATATGCTAATAGCCTAATATTAAATTATGTGTGAAAAATGTAAAGGGAGTTGCTGTAAAAAAAATAGTATGGTGGCATGGGATATTATGGGTCTGTTTGGCAACATGTTTTGAGAACATTTTTTTGTTCTTCAGAATAAAAGAATACAAAAAATTATTTGGTAACATATTTTTAAAAAGTGTTTTAGAGAAAAAAATAATATCTTATTTGCAGAACAGAAAATAAAAATAACTTTTAAGTGTTCTAGATTTATTGTTCTAGATAACAAAAGAGAATAAAAAACACTTATTTTTATTTTTTTGTTCTCATAACATATTTTACAAATATCAATTTTCAGAACAATAAAATAAAAATAATTTCAAACAGTTCCTGTAACTTCTTATATTTGTCTCTAATATATATATATATATATATATATCATACATGGGATATATATTAAAAGGACTCAAGGGTGGCCCCCTCCACCATACACTTAGGTTTCCATATAATACTCTAACTTTATACTTCTCGTGTCTCTTTTAAGCCCAATAATCATTACCTTATAATATAATGAGTATTATAGCAATTCAATAATTTTTTTAAATTTATAAATAACTTAAAAGTAGGATTGAGAAGAGTATTAAATACATCTAACTAGATTTTATGCTCGGTGTGATGTATAAGAAGTGGAGAACATTAAAAAATAATAGAAGTTAAATATTGAATAAATATTGATTGGACAATTTATAAAAATAATAGTGTATAAATAATTTAAAATAAATAACTATAACAATTAAGACATAATTAATTATTTTTTTTATCAGCCATGAGCGACGATGAGATGCACATGAATATTTTAGTGGATGTGACCAAGCGGCCCATTACTATGCCCCCAAATCATTACTAAGAAAAAGCAGGTGACATTAGGCTAACTCTCGACTCGTAACCTTGTGAGTGTGGCGTTGTGGCTATCTCACTTCGTCCCTTAAGCATGTGGTGGGAGGTTTGATTCCTCACTCATGCGAATGGAGAGCACTCTATAGCAAGCCGTTTGTCCCCTTGTGAGAGACCCTGCGGTGAAAGGATTAGTCACTGCTACCGACGGTGGATACCTTGGGCAACTAAAAAAAAAACTTCTTCTCGACTCGTGTGTGAGTGTGTATATTCCTATTTTCTTTTACACGCGCGCGCGTGCATTACTGTTGTTGTTGCATTGCAAGCTGTAGTCTTGCACAGCCCAAGTCCATTATCCAATGGCTCGTTTGTTAGAAAGTGACTTTGATGAAAATAAAAATAGATATAAAAACATGTTTGATATGTTTATAAAATTCTGATGTAATTATTATACCAAGATACTATCTCCATACTAAACATACTTTTAAAATTTAATTCAATTTTGATTTCAATTTCAATTTCATTAAAAAATCTTTTGTCATAACAAACATGGCGGCCATGTTTAGTAGTGTAGGATCCTGAACATGGAAGAGGAATTGGTGTAGGAATCCTAATGGAATAATGTTTGATACATATTAATCAGGATTCTTGGAAATCTAGATTCAAGGGAA
This sequence comes from Prosopis cineraria, assembly GCF_029017545.1. Classification (NCBI taxonomy): domain Eukaryota; kingdom Viridiplantae; phylum Streptophyta; class Magnoliopsida; order Fabales; family Fabaceae; genus Prosopis; species Prosopis cineraria. The sequence goes on along the minus strand of NW_026555340.1, from coordinate 19,607,016 downwards.
AAATGGCAGAATCGGATTCCTTTTTTTGCCTCCATAGAATCGGGTCGTGCTCCCTAGAATTCAACTTTTTGTCTCTTCTACCTTCAAACTCGTCATCAATCGTCGAACTCCAGTCCCTGGCCTAACTTTTCCATTCATCGAACTCGTGTAA
>NW_026555340.1:19452724-19606765 GCF_029017545.1 Prosopis cineraria | reverse complement strand
TTTGTCCCATATCATGGTGCTCATTAGGGTGCTTAGATATGACAATTGAGATTAAAATCTAGACTGTTCAAATTTAAAAGGTTATTTTTATTTTTATTAAAATAAAAACTATAAAATTTTAATAAGTTTATTTTATCAGCAATCTAGACAATAAATATTTAACCTGGATTGTCTAATTTAATATTAAAAGTATTAATTTTTTAAAAAAATTGATTATCCAAATATAATCTAAACAGTTTAGATTAAAATTTGTAAGTTGTAATTTCTTTTTAAAAATATTTTTTTAAAGTTTCAATTTGGAGATTATCTTTATTTTAACATTATATCTATCAAAATAAAAATTATGAACATTATAAAAAAATTAAATCTAGACTATCCAGAATACATTTGGTAGTCAATTTATAAAAGTTATAAAAAAATTTAATATTTAATTGAATCATTTAAATTAAATTTGTATTGTTTAAATTGGTGATGAGATAAATTTATTATTATTTTTAAAAAATATAATTTTTATTTTGATAAAAATAAAAAATAAAATTTTAAAATTTAGATGGTCTAGATTTAAGTATTATGATGAGCACCTAGGAACCCATTGAAACTGTCCCTGTCACTACCATTATTTCATCATTTCAGAGATGGCTTTAATTTCCCCAACCTAATCAAGTAATCTTATTCCACCAACTTTATTCTCTCAAACATGAAAATTCTTGTATGGACTACGAGTACAATTTTATTCATACTTTATTCAGTAAAATTATACTAATTTGATTAAATAAAATATTGGTGTCATTATTTTTAAAGATTTCTGTTAGAATAAAATGTCTCTTTAATTTATTACCTTTTCTCTTTCTATTATCATCATCATAAATGAAGAGAGAGAGACAGAAATTAATAAAATTAAAATAATTTAAAGTAATATAAATAAGAGATAACACATAAAATTAAATAAATTGACACAGTATATTTTTATTAGATGTTTTATGAATGATGTGGTATACTGGGTTCATTTATGGAAGGAAAGCGTGCGGAGGGAATGAGATAAGACGACAGAGCATAGAAGGAAGGGTTGACATGGTGGGTACGGGACGTCAGGGCTATAGGCTTCAAAATAATTGGGCCATACAAAGCCCAATTATGAATATGAAAAGTTTAATCGGCAATTGGGTCATACAAAGCCCAATCACTGATGTTTAAAGGCTGAACCCTAAACCAGATTTTTCTTTTGCCGGGAAGCAAAATATTTTAATATGAGATATATCAGCATTATTTGATTTATTAAACATGGTATTGGGAACTTTTATTAGATTTATTTTTGAAAAATTAAAAAATTAATTTTAAATCTGCTTCACAGAAAATCCTCCTCAAGCTTCAGAAACAGTTAGTTTTATTGTGCATTAATCGGACATTATTTTCATTGAACCTTAAACGGATATTTTAATTATTCATTATTTCCAATGCTCAAAAACTGGGTGCTTTGATGGTGCTTTATTTTCTGGAAATAGACGAGTTTGAGATTAATCGGCTGCCCAACGTTCACCTGAGATGAGCCTATATATACCAGTTCTCATAATGTTTTTGATCACATTAGTCTTTGAGTTTTCAGGCTTTTTCTTCTCTAATACATTGTTGTTGCGTCTGTGTGTTGCTTGAGTTTACTCTATTTATTTCTACTGTTATATGCCCCTTGCGTGAGAAGAGTCAGTATATTTCTTGGAGCTGTCATATTTGACCAGTGTGGAGAAATAACTCATAAGAAGGTGAACATGTTTTATTATTATTTTTTTTTGTAAAAAAGAGGGAATTATTCATAAAGTAACTCCTCCATATTCACTTGAGTCTAGTGATGCAGCATAAAGAAAAGGGCTTAAACGATTGCTTTGCTTGAGTTCTTATTTGCTTGATAATTTGTGAGGTGAAACTATTTTGTTTGTTTGTATTTTTTTACAAAACAAAATATCCTATAGAAAAACATCTTATGAATAGTGGAAGGGTTTTGCCCCAAGTCTTGAATATTTGAAAGTACACAAATTTTACTACTTGATTCTTAAAAAAGAAAAATTAGTTCTAAAACTAATGATTGCATGTTAATTAGTTATATTAAACAAAGTGCAAATTATCATTTTTTAGTCTTGAAGAGTAATATTTTAGATCACAACACTATTATAGAGACTAAAGATGTAGAATTTTTTGAGCATTTTTTTCTTTAAAAATTGAGTGTATAATTCCTCAAAATTAAAGGTTGAAAGTTCTCCTTTTAAACGAAATTCAACTAAAAATTTGGTTTTGAGGAGAAGCAAAAGGCAAAGAAATGAAACAACTTTTGAAGATGGTTTCTATACTTATTTAATATAAGATGAAATTTCAAATTTTATGAAGCAATTTCTTCTCTTAATGCTCAGTTTTGGAAGACAATCCTTGACATTGAAATTGATTCTCTAAAGAAAAATAAAACTAGTTGGTTTTGGTGGATTTGTCTCAAAGAGCAAGGGATATTGGTTGCAAGTGAATTTCTAAGAAATAACTTCCTAAAGGCTTATTGACTAATATTTTGCTGATAGTTTTATTGACAAATACAAGGCATCATTAATTGCTGGGGCTTTTACTAAAAAAATTGATGATTTTGACCCTTTTTCTCCTATGACAAGAATTATTCTATAAAAATTCTTATTACTTTATCTTCCATATGCAAGCTTTATATTAACCAAATAGATGTTAACATAGCTTTTTGAATGGTGATTATAGACGAAGCGATTTTTATGGTACAATTTGATGGATACATAGTTTATAGGAAAGAAAATAAAGTTTATAATACTACAAAAAACATTTTTAGCATTGATTAAAAAAGAATCAATGTAAAAAGTGTGAGTGGTAGTGTTTTTGTGAATAATTGAACTTGAGATAATCAATTCAATTGATAAAAAAAAGGAGGCCATAGGGTTTAGAAGGTGGAAGGTTAATAGTTTAAATCTTAGCATTGGCATAAAAGTAACAAATAAATGACATGGCAATGGGTGGTGACGTGACTAGAGGTAGCAGGTGACATAGTTTAAGGTGGTTAGTAGTAGGGCACACACGTAACATGAAATAAGAATGTCTAACTTTCCTACACTGATTATGTAAAGAACTAGTGCATATTTTTTACACCAGTTATTTAGAAGAACTGGTGTAGAAGTGATGACCATTTTTTCTTATTTTTTTGAAACACTTTCTACATTGATCGTATAAACACTTTCTACATTGGTTCTTTTATAAATTTCTAATTCATGCTATTTTTCATCTTTTCTAATAACAAAATTTATAAAAAATTTAAAAATTATTCAAATTGACTATTAACAAAATTTATATGGTTAAAATTAATATTTTTATTAAAATAATCTTTTAGGATAATTGAAAAATTATAGATAAAATTATTTTTAATAAAAGAAGGGGAAATATTTAACTTGGGAGAAAAAATAATTATTCATTTATTAAATTTTGAGAAAAATATGGAGAAGATAAAAGTAAATGATATCTAACATAAAACAATATAATATATATTTATAAATAAATTATAACTTAATTATTTTCATTTAAAATAAAAATAAAATTTAAAATTTGGTTAAAATGTCGACAATAAAATTATTTAAAATTTAAAATTTGTTTCATTTTAAGTTCATTTTCCTAAAAATATTATTTTATTAAAAAAAATAAAATGTACATATATTGGTATAATTATTTTATCATATAAATAATTGAAAATAAAATAATATATACATATATATCTTTGTAATGATATCATTTGATATATGTGTATGTAACTAAATAATATATTTATTTTGCATATAATAATTATAATTACATTTAGTTCAACTGGCAATAAAGGATGATTAAGGCTTGAAAGGTGGAGATGAAAAGCTCAAATCATGACTTGGCATATTTTGTGATAAATATGTGATAGGGTGTGTGTTGGCGACATGGCGTGATATGACATAAGGAAGCACACATATGGTGAGTTAATATGGCATAAGAAGGCACATGTATGGTGGGGTGACGTGGAGTAGTAAGGTGTCTCTTTTATTTTTTGTAGAAAAAACTTTTTAAAAAAATTTAGTGACAAAAATTTTTGTCATCACTAAACTATATTTATCACTATAAAAACTATTGGCAACAAGATTTTTTTTGGTAGCAAAAACCCCAGCACTGAAATCTTATAATAGGGATAGAAAATGTCTTTTTTTTTCTTTTAGTGGGAAGAAGAGTAGATCATGATGTGGATTCTTTATGATCATCATATTATCATTTTTATAATTATGGTAAGGTGCATGTAGAGAAACTCACCTTTAATAGATCGGTCATGAGATGTGTTTTGAATTTTAATTGAAAAAAAGGATGATTTACAGAACGCAATGAGGTTTGAATAATTTACTCTGAAATTGATTTTGAAAAATTAAAAATATTTAGATGATTTTTCAAAATCATTTTTATGACTACATTTCAAATAAATTTTGAATGTTCAAATTATAATAAAGGACATTCTTTTTTTAATGTAAATATTGATAAGTAAAGTGGAAGTTATAAAATAGACATTCTGACAACTCTCAAAAGTTATAATTGATTTTCAAATGGCTTATAATCAAGTTTTTCTAATGTATAGGTTCATCTAAAGAGATTAGTGCAGAGCATACTTAAATCTTATTAAAACAAAAATAAATATTTGTCATTCAAGCTTTTAAATAAAGAAAAATTTGAAAGAACTCATATTAAAATACATTAGAATTTTGTAAATACTCACTCAATTCAAATATGTAAGATATTTTTAACTAAATCCCTCCTCTAATAAAATAGTTAATTATTTTTAAACTAATATTATTTTTTATACTTATCCTTATTTAATAAAATATTTTGCTTTAAAATAAACATAAAGTAATTTATTTATTATGAGAACTTTTTTAAAAAAACTTATTGATTATATATTAAAATATAAAATATTTTATATTTTTTAACTGCTAACCTTTTAAAAAATACATTACATTACAATTTTTTAATGGGGAGTAAGATTTTTTTGTTACAAAATTGTTTACTGTTGAGAAGAATTCTTTTTTTATAAACTTCATGCCCTTCCTTCTCTTTCCATCGAAATTCCCACAGAGAGGTGCCACATAACTTGTTATTCCAGCAAGGTATTTAAAAGTAAAAAATGTTTTGTAGTTTTGGCTAACAGTCAACTAATTAATTGTGCTATCACATGTTAATACAGCATTTTAATTTTTAAATACCAAAAATCTCGTAATTGATAATTTGATACTCGATTATGCGCTGTCGTTGTCTTGTTAATATCATAATTGAGAACACACGTATGCATGGATGATGTTGCTGGGATACGTAGGGCCCATCCGCACATTCTAACCTAGAAAATCAAAAGGACAATGACGTAAAGCCTTGTGATTTTCTGAAACCTGAAGAGATATCCTGTCATCTTTTTCTTTGCCTCCTTATCTCTAGGATGTTGATAGTAGTCTCATCGTGATTGGCTGGTCTAACTCGAGTTCTCGACGTGGGGAAAAAAAAAAAAATTATAATTATAATTGAGAACACACGTGCGCCCACGGATTATAGTGCGGGGACATGTAGGACCCACCCTTACGTGTAGAACGGATTGTAACCCAGAAAATCAAAAGGACAATGACGTAAAGCCTAATGATTTTCTGAAACCTGAAAAGATATTCTGTCATGTTTTTCTTTGCCTCCTTATATCTAGGGATGTTGATGGTAGTCTCATCGTGATTGGCTGGTCTGACTCGAATCTCGACATGAAAAAACATTCTAGGACGAGAAACAATGAGATGGGAAAAAGTAATGTTTGGGACGGGACGGGAGTGACGTCGTGCATCAGGAGGATAAATTCATTTACCTACTCACTCCGGTTTTACTAACTTTAATATTTATTTACAAGTCAGTTTTAATATTTTATCAATATTAATATAATAAAAATATAATAAATAAATGTAAGTGAAATGTTAAACATAACTTTTAAATAAAAAATAATAAATAAATAAATTATATAATATTATTTTTATCCCCCTCCCTTATTTTCTAAGAATAGTATGAGGATTTTTAATTTGAAAAAAAAACAATTACATCAATGACTTATCAAATGAATTAGGTTGTACTTTTAAAAAGCGACTAATATACAAAACTAGATGAAGAATAAAATATATTAATCAATTGTCATATATCAATAAAAATAGAGTTAAGAATACAATTTGAGCTTACGAGCTACCCATTTAAATTCATTTTTATAAGAGTTGAAGTTTAAAAATATGACATTTTTTTAAGGAAAACTAGGCTTTCAAATCTGACTCAGGTAAGCTTGGAAAAAATAGGTTCGGATTTGAATAGCTCTTTAAGCTCGTTTTATTTTTACTCCTAAAAAATAAAATGTTTTTAAATTTTTAAGTTATATTTAAATTTTAGAATATAGTTTATACTTTAATATAATAATTTCTATTATTTATTTTTAACTTTGGAATATTATAACTTATATTTTAACCTTCAAAGCCATGTAGACATCTTCCCTGAACTTCATTCCCTTATCCAGCCTCCTCTCATGTCTACTTCACTCTTCTACCATCCATAGGCCCAAATCCCATGGCCTATTTAGTAGGTGGAATTAGACTTAGAGAAATGGAAGTGAAAGTGAAATAAAAATAAAACAAAATATTTGGTAGATAGGATCTCACTTTGTTATGGAACCCATCACTTCTAAAAACTGAAATCTACTATGATATATAATATCTTCACTTTTCTTCTAAGAGACTTCACATGTTTCTTTTGTTTTCTTCCGTTTCATCTCTCGGCGTATGTGAGGGAGGGAGCGAGAGAGAGATCTATCATTAGAGACATATGAAAAATGCAAATTCCTCTATTCTTAGTTTTTCTATCTCTATACGATTACTACTTTTATTATATTGAATAACTTTTACTGAAATCACATGATTTCTAATTAATTAATTGCTTTAATTTACATCTGAGAGTGTGAGTGAGTGAGAGAGATCCATCATTAATAAGACGTCTCAAAAACTACAAATTTCTTTACCCTCCTCACCCTATCCCCACATCCATATGGATTTGGTTTGTCTCTTCCTCTTGCTGGTGCTGCTATTTTTATTGTTATATATATATATATATATAAATTAAGAGAAGAGGTAAATTACGTTATTTTTTTTTGTTTTGTTAAAAATTACAAAAACTTTTTCAACATACATTTGAATTTTAAAATATAATTTATTTGAATATTAATACATTTCCTTAATTTTGTTGAAAATGATTAATGGAATTGATCATAGGAGATCTGTTGTTAGGATCAATCAAGAAAAAGTAGAAGTGGACAAGAAGGAAGAAAGGGAAAACAAAGAAGGATTAGAGTTGAGTAGAGAATGGATTGAAAAAAAAAAAACTACTAACCAGCATTAATTTTAGTGGAAAAGGTTATAGTTGCCTAAGTCGACTGTATGAGATCTCAATTTTAAGTCTGCATGGATGTAGAAAATACTTTGGAGAGGGTTATCTTTTAAATATAATCCAATCAAATAACATATAAAGAAAATGAAGAAGAAAAGTAGGTTTTGTGCAAAATCAGATGAAAGTTTAAATAGAGTTTTATTTAATATATTTTCATTGTTTTTTAATGGACAAATGGAGGCAAAATTGAAAGAGGTGGTCAACTGCAAGCCACGTGCGTGTGGGGGGCGCATCTGTCTGTCTGGGACTACTAGTACTGCTATATCTTACTTGGTGATGAATAAAGTAGGACTCAAAGTTCATCAATTGAAGTTTACTTGGTCAATCATATTTAATAAAGCACAACCCTCGTGTGGGTTGGCCGGGGATCATTCTGTCTTTTTGTCTCTCTCTCTAAGTTAAGGAGTAAGAAGGAAGAAAGAATTATAATTTCTTAAATAAAAAAACAAATTTAACCTTTAACTCATAAGTTACCAGCATCTAAAATTCTAATATCATTTTTTGTATTATGTTTCCTTTTAACACTTGAAAATGACGTAATTTAATTCTTACTATTAATAAAAGTTAAATTTATTCATTACTTGACCAGCAAATTACTGAAAAGAATCTCAAAAATGATAGAAAATGACTGATAAAATACAGTAAAGGAGCCAAAAATTATAAATATGATTTAAAAAATTATAAAAAATGACCAAGAAAATTTTGTTAATCTTTTTTGTTGTTGTAATTTTTAACATTCTTTTCTATCTTTTTTTAATTAATTAATAGTTAAATTTAACTTTTATTAATAGTAGCAGCCAAATTTCAAATTATAAGACAATTTGAAGTAAAATTGTGCATACCAATAATATACAATAATGATACTTTAAAACTTACTTTTTCGAAGCAATGCTAAGAAATTTTAAAAATATCTTTACACATTTAATTATTATGTTACATATCATTTCAATTATCTTTCCACTTAAATGGTAATATTAAAAAAATATCATTAACAAAATCTAATTTTTATCATTTTTTATTATATTTTAGGACAACAAAATTCATTTAAGTAATTTTATAATTTGAGATGGAAAGAATAATATTGTTAGCAGAAGCACGGACACATTCTTATCATTTCCTACCAATTAAAATCATTTCCTGCCTGCCAATGGCCTTGTAGCCTAGCGATATGGAATTTTCCCTCCAAGTGAAAGGTTACAAGTTTAATCCTTCTTCTAAACTCGTGTTGTAATTGCCTACCATTAATGATTTTTTTAAAAAAATAAATTTCAAAATGCTTACACTGTCTACCAACGGATTTCCTTCCCTTTTTAACTAATAGCATGATTTTAAATTATTGTGTATATCATATATATCAATATATATATATGAAATTTAAACTAAATATTAGTTTTAATTTGAAATTTATTAAATCACAGAAAATACTTAGAATGTTAATTTCTTGAAATTACTTATAACTAAATAATTATTGTAGATATATTGACATGATTTAATTTAGGACTAAACTTATGTATTTAAGCTTATATCCTTAATATACTTTCCTCCAATACATTGTTGCCACCTGGATATTTTTTAAACTAATGTTATGCTAGTGCATGTTTTGCGTGGTAATCAGCATTCACGTTTTCCTCTCTTCAAACGTAGCCAAGCTTGGTCATCTAGTCCACACAACAACATATGTGGCACTCCAAGATCAAGTTCCAATTCTCATGAACGTCATCGTTCCCATCCTTAATCATATTAAGAGCCTCTAGTGAGTTAGTTCTCAAACAAACCTTTTGATGACTCTTGTCCCAGGCTCATCGGAGTCCAATAAGATAAGCCCAAAGTTCAGCAACAAGAGGATCCCCTTCTGGCTGAAAGCATAAGCATAAAGCTTTTAAAAGAGAATGACAATTGTCTCTAATGATTTCTCCACAACTGATATCCTCACTAAAATGAGAAAAAGCTTCATCCACATGAACCGTAACCCAACTTTTTTGTAGTATAGGAGGATTTCCCTCATTTTTTATCACTCCTTGAAGATTAACTCATCTCAAACTCAAATGTGCCTCGTTATAACTAGAGACAATAGCCTTAGCTTTTGTATACAGTTGTTTACTTCTAATAATACTATCTTTAAAAATTCTCTCATTTATTCGTTTCCATAAGAGCCAACAAATAACAAGAAATATTTCCTTCCAATTATCTACATCCATCTCCACTGCTGCATTAATGTTCAAAGTGAACCGATTCCATATATCACAGTTGAAAAAAACTTGAGATAAGACTCAGTTTTATGATAGAAAGCTTATTATAAAGTGATGAGAATAAGCATCATAACAATTGAGTATATTATAAGCAGATTTGAGAGAGAAATTACCATTTTTTAGGCTTCCATCTTACTACTTTATTATTATCGCGACCAACAACCTCATCAACTCCCTGTATAAGTTGCTCCCAATTATCTTGAATTCCCATTCGTAGACACAATCCAAGTCTAGATCTATCTCTAGTAGCGAGTAAGTCATCTCCACATTTATATTTGCCACAAACAACTTGAGTAAATAAATCATGACCTCCATCCTTGTCTTCATGCAAAGAATATGAACATAGTTGTATCGTTCAATTTATACTTGATTGATAATTTTGGGATTTTGTAGTATAATCTCGCCTCTTTGTAGATGAAGATTAAGAATACTTAGAAAAAGTTATTGGGCAGATTTTTTTTATGCAAACGATTTATCTAAATCTTGTTGTAATATAATCTTGTCTTTCTGCGAGACTGCTTTTTTTTGGGTAATATCAAAGGAAGGACGACTCTTCTATGAGACTGCTTTTTTTTTGGTAATAAAAGGGGCCGAAGCGTAAGTCAAAGAGTCTAACTAGGGGGAATTTAATCCCATAGAATCATTGTTAACAAGTGTCCTCACAAATTAGGAGCAAACCCAACAACAAGTGAGAGTGCTTCCTTTGCAAGCGCTTGTCGACCATATTTGCATCCCTTGATCCGTATTGTATTCTAATATTCCAATCCCTATTCAATAATCTCTTTACATTCAAAAGGTAGCACTGGCAATGAACTGGCTATGATCTTGATTGTTCAATCTCTGAATTTAAACCTGTGCATTTGATTCAACAATAACATTTCTAAAGCCTAGATCCCAAAGCACTTGAAGTCCCTTCCAGATTCCAAAAATTTTGGCTTCATAAGGAGAACATTTACTTAAGAATTGATAAAAACATCTTAACCAGACTTCATCAGAATTTCTTATAACCCCCCCACATCTCGCAAACTCCTGAAGTTGAGAAATAGCACCATCAGCATTTAATTTAGTGAAACTAGTAGGAGGAGGTTGCCAAACAAAATCATGGCACACACTAGGCAAGTCATCTTCAATAATGACTCCATAATATTGTGTAAAGTGACGTTTGGTAATAAGGATGACCATCACAAGGTCATATGGTTTTTCAAAATCCTTAGAGAAAATACACTTATTTCGCCATATCCACAGCTTCCACACAACAGTGCCCCAGATAGAACTCCAATCATCATAGTGATCCACATTCCTTCTCAGGTTAATGTCAAACCACTGTTTTAAATCAGCAGAGAAGAAATCTCTGTGAAAAGGATGCAGAACCAAGTTCATCCAGAGAGCTTTAGCATATTGACAATCTCTCAGAATATGCAAGATATCCTTAATCTGCGTATTACACCAAGTGCATAAAGGCGAATAGTTTGACCGCTTACTTCTCTTCTCATTTGTAGGTAGTCTATCTTGAAATGCCAACTAGAGGAATATTAGAATGCGTTCAGCCCCTTTCCACTTCTATATAGCTTTGAAAATAGCTGAGTGAGGTGAGGGCCCAGGCTCTTTCAAAAGCAGGTAAGCCGATTTGGTTGAGAACATACCACAAGAGGAAGGTCCCCATGCCATAGCATCTTCCCCTAATGAAACCATTGGAGGTAACTTCGTAATAAGTTCCTGAATGATATCATGAGGAAGCACTCCCACCATTTTTGTAAAATTCTAGCAACCATTCAAACTCCATGCTAAAACATTGTTTGCATTTTCCTCATTTTGAAGACGTCTCAGAACCATCTCTTTTAGTTTGAAATCATTTCTGAGCCAGTAGTCATTGAAAAAATTCACACTATCATCATTTCTAACATGCCATCTTGTACCTTCTCTGATTATGTCTTTTTACTGACAAATGAATTTCCACATAGCAGAATCATTCGATTTAGCCACTAAGAAGTCACCTTCACTTCTCAAAATATATTTGTTTTGAAGAGTTTAAGCCACAAACCACGAGCACCCAAAATTAAGCTCCATGCAATTTTTGCACCGTAGGCTCTATTGAGAGAAGTCAGCTTCTGAAACCCGAGTCCACCATCTTATTTGGAGAGACACAAATGGTCCTAGCCAATGGGGTGGTGCTTGCGATTTTCATTATCATGGCCCCAAATAAAATTTTGTTGGATTCTTTTGGCTTAGTGACAGATGGACATTGGGATTTTTGTCACTTGCCTTGGGTATAGAGATATAGTACTGAAGACTGATTTTGCAAGAGTAATTCTACCAATCGTTGATAAGCAATTCACTTTCCACTTTGTAAGTTTAGCTCGAATTCTGTCAAGAATATAACTAAAATGATCAACCTTTTTACGTTTCCTTGAGAGAGGTATTCCCATGTAGGCCCCCATGTCATCATTCATTTTCATTCCTGTCATATCTCTAAATTTCCTCTTATTAGCATGATCCATGTTGCGGGAGAAAAAGATAGATGATTTTTGTTTATTCACCTTTCCCCCCTGATGCAACACAAAATTTGTATAAGCAATTAAGCATGCAGTTGATTTGTCCTTCAATAGCCTCTCTAAAAAGTAATAAATCGTCTGCAAAAAGTAGATCTGATATTCTCTGCCCTTGGTTTGTGTCATGAATTGGTGTCCAACTACCATCATTCACAACATCACAAATGATATGGGACAATCTATCTATACATAGCATAAACAAATAAGGTGAGATCGGATCTCCTTGTTGGAGACCTCGTTAAGGGGAGAAAAATTCAATCTGATCTCCATGCCACAGCACATTAACAGAGGTAGAAGTAACACACTTCATAATCAAATCACAAAATTTGGAATTCAGACCTGTCTCTAAAAGAACCTGGTTGACGAAGTCCCATGAACTCGATCATAAGCTTTCTCCAAGTTAATTTTCAGAGCAATAAATTTCTTCTTTTTTCTGGCATTATGCATGATGTGCATAACGTCCTTCCCCACAATAATATTGTCTTGAGTTAGAGATACTACATAGCAGGCCCAAAAGAACACTACACGAAAGACTAAAATCCCACAGGCCCAAGTCTAAGCCCACTTAGAATTTGTGTTCCTATTGGCCCACGTTTCATCTTGTTTTATTCAATACCTGCACAGTTTTTTATGAATGCAAGAGAGGAAAATACTCCATCCATTAAAATATATAAGATATTTTTAATTAAATTACATGTTCAATAAATTATTTAATTATATTTAAATTTATATCATTTTTTATATTTTTCCTAATTTAGAAGGGTGTCTCAATTATAGATGAACGATTAATTAGTTTATTATATTAAGAGTATTTTTTTTATAAAAACACATTAATGACAATTGAAATACTAAAAATATCTTAAATTTTTTAACATTGAATCTCTTAAAAAAAACCTTATAATTTTTAAGGAAGGAGAATCTCATGAACATTTCTATTTTTTTTTTCCACAAGACAATATGTATGGACAGTAAGGATACCTAGGAGATTGGGCGACGGAGGCCATGATTGGATATTGAATTTAAAATATTTTTAATTTGGTATTAATTTTTTAGGAGGACTTTAGTTGTCATTCTCTTTAAAAAAGTTCACTTTCAAAAACAGGGAAAAAGTCCTTACTTAAAATTCACCTCTTGCTAATGTCGAAAAAGAAAAAAAGAAAAAGAAAAAGCTCTTGCTCTGGGCGGCCCAATAGTTGTTTGTTAAATTCTTCATAAGCTTCTACCTTAGTGACTGGGTTTTAGTTGGCCCAGTTGTCAGCTGAATTAATTTATTTTCCCATCCCAATATTCTATAAGGCCCATGTCATCCATTTTGGTATGTGAAATATCATTCCCTGGCCCAATAGTTGCTTCGTTTCTTGCGCCGAAGAAATTGAGCTTAGAGAGAGACATGTTGTTCTAACTTTTTTTTTCTCCTTTTAATATTATTTATTTTTAATATTTTGTTGGGTGCATGTTTGACTGTTTGTTTATTATATATTTTATTCAATTCATTTATTTTTACATGCATTTGTACAAATTAAAAAGTTAAATTTGTGTTTTGTGATGTTCTTTGCTAAATTAACATCTTAGCATCAATTGCTTGGATTAACTAACTGGATTAACAATGAGAGTTTGATCTAGTAGAAGGAATTAGTCAATCATAATGTGATTGTACACTATTTTGTGCTAGACTATTATATTTGTAAATGTAAGTTTTGACTAAAAAATGTAAAGGCCAAAGCTCTCCCATTGTGCCAAAAGTAAGGACGTGCATTTTATTTTTTCCAGTGACTCCCAAACTTGCCTAATTCATTCAAAAATGGGTCAACCCATACTTGTTCAACGAGAAAGAAACAGGTGCGAACAGGTATTTACCAGTATATAAATAAACGGTCAAGTAACGAGTAGGGCCATAGGTGGCCCGCACTTACCCCGTTTATACTCTCTCTCTCTCTCTCTCTCTGTGTATATATATATATATATATTATTTTCTTAGTCTTTTTGAAAAGTGAAAAAAAGCCCAAAAAATGTGAAAAGTGAAAACAAGCTCTTGAGAAATGTGAAAATAGAAGCCCAAACCCAGAGGCCAAAAGTCCAAAACTTCAAAGTTCAAAAAACACCCGTGTGTTGTGTGTGATTTGGATCTGCATTGCATGAGTGCGTGTCCTAAGTCCTAACGTGTTCTCATTGCTGTTTGCACTTTGCCCTATTGTTCAACTTCTCCCCTGTTCGCCTGAGTCACGCAAGATCTTTTGCCAGTTTGCCTTTTAGCTTCGCCGTTCGTCAACCTCGACTCTAGTGTGGTAAATGCACCCTCACATACTTTCTTCTCAAAGCATCGACCTTGGCTCCAGTGTAGTAGTTACTCCATCGTTGCACCATCACATACTCGGCCTCTTCTTTAGTCTCAGCCTATCTTCTTTAGTTCTTCTCAGTTTATTGCTCCCTCCCTCTTAGATTCTTTCCTCTCATGCTTTTTTGAAGTTCTAATGAGTGATTTTCAAATATGTGAAGTGTGAATCTTGAAATGTTTGTCTAGATTCATATATAACAGGAAAAAAATGTGCTATTTTAAAAGTAAAATGTATTAAATTTTGGCAAATGTACTTAAATTAGGTTCCATTTTAGTATATTCGGATGATACATTGACTTGATTCTTGATGTGTATTTTTTTTAAAGAAAGTGCATGCTGCAAGTTAAATGAGTAGCCTAGACCCTCCTGTGCTCGTTTGCACCTGTTTTAAAATGAGTGCAAACATAAGTAAGCAGGTATGGGCAGGTGGCTATCTGTTTAGCAATAAAAAAGTATACCCCTAGCCAAGGTCCAAAAAGACAAAGAGGTGACATATTATAACCCTTCTTGCTATCACCCTCTTATACTTATTTGTCTTTATTATATTTTATTCTAGGACATTTTTTATGAGTATTTTTTATTATTATATAAAACTTTTTGTGAAATATTAATTACATTTTTTAATTTTAATTTTATTTAAATTCCTTAACTATGAAATATATATGTAAAAAATTTTCATTTAAATAAATAAAATTAATTATTTAATCACTTTTCCCTCAAATAGTCAGTGGTTAAGAGATACTAGGAGAGAGTGTTATGGTGCGGATGGATTAAATCATGAAATCTCATCCTGTTAGCATCAGTCAGTTACATTTGGTTTCGGGTTTGAAACGGTGGGCCCCGCATGAACAGCCTGAAAGTCGCCGTGAATCGTGATCGATTCGCTTTCTCATCCTAAAATCTCGCACGTCATTTTCCAAACTCTCTCTACTCTCCTTTGCCTTCAAGCTTTCCCTTTCCTCTTCTTAGCCAAGCATCCTCCTTTCATACGAGTTAGGCTTACTTAGCAACTTCCAGTAAAGGTTGTATAAGTGCCGCACGGGTTGAAAGACTAGCCCCGTGACAGAGTGGTATCAGAGCATGACGTACTTTACTGCCGTGTGCGCGTGGGGTCCCACGTTGGGACTGGTCGGCCTCGGCACCGCTCCAGAAAGGCCTCCGAGCAGGTGGGTCCAAAAGTGGGGACTCGGGCGGGAAGGTTGGCCGTTGTCGACTCCACTCCTGTTGGCTCGCGGGTGCGAGTGGGTCCGAAGAGTGCAGGACTCGGGTGGCCACTCAGCGGTAAGCTGATGTGTTTGTGGCAGTACTGTACGTACGATCCTTGGGCGGAGTCGTTCTCCCCTAGCACGAGGGCGTGCTAGATTGGGTGTGGGAGAATGTCACGGATGATATTTCCGTGACCGTGTAAAGACCAAGATAATGAACGATCCGCTGGTTAGCCTCGCACAATATGGGTAAAGGGGGTGACATTAGCATTGGGGGTGTTCTGCCTCAGTCTTCGGACTGAGTGCACAACTGGTTGGGGGCTAGTGCCGCCTCCCTGATGAGCCCATGGCAGGGCGAAACCAGTGTGATCCGTACGTGGTAAGGCTTGTCCTGAGGATTATGAGGTCCTCTAGGACGCTGCACGGGCGCCATGTACTGCGCCAGACTCTCAGCCCGTGACAGAGAATGAACTCCTTTAATTTTATTTATAAATCACTTTTTAATATGTTTTATAAAAAATAAATTTAAAATTTATTAATTCTGTTTAAAATTTTAATAAATTATTAACTTTATTTCTATTAAATATGTATATTTTAATAATATATTAATAATATATTTCCTCTGTTTAATATTCAATAGAGAGTAAATAAAAAAATTGTATTAAAAACTTGATGAGGTAATCAGGTAACTAATGAATAGGATAAAAAAAATCTTATCAATTTGTTTTATAAATAGAATAAGAAGAAGTAATTAGATTCTCGTGTTTCAATGCATGAGCAAGCATGTTTGGAAAAATATACTAAGTCAAAAGTAATTTATTAATATTAATTATAAGTCACTGATATGTATTGTAATTTACAACTGATGTTGATAAATTACAAGTAAAGTTAGTAAATTAAAAACTAATATGACTGATTGTCTAAAAAATAGATGTAATTTACAAGTAATATTGATAAATTAATAAGTGTAAGAAGAAAATTAACAAGTAATAATTTTGTATAATAAATGAAGAGTATTTAGATATTTTTACTGTGAGAATTAGTTTAACTTTTCTCTCATAAACTGAACTAAAATTTTAAAATTTTTTTTATGCACATAAAATTAAGTTTCTACGGCAATCCTTAGGTGAAATTCACCCTATTTCCACTGTACATTTGCTTAAAATTGACGCATGAAGCTGGTTATATTTCTTTTGCATTTCTTTATTCTACAGTTCTTCTGTGTTTAGGCTTTTTTTTCCTGCATCATCATTAACAATTTATTATTATCATTATTATTACTTTAATTGTAAATTAAAAGAATAATAAAATTATTATTAATTTTAAAAGTAAGTGAATAAATTTAAATTGGGAGGGAAGAGACACCAAATCTACAATCTGCTCTTCAATCTTCAAAGTAGAGCAAGTAAATGTTTCATGAAGATGGGGGCAAAGTCGACCTTTTATTTTATGGGTCTATTATTCATTCATTCTATGCCTTCTCGATCACTGGCAAAAGGCAAACCAGGGATTTATCATTATAAAATTAACTAACTAATAGCCTATTTGGACTGACTGCATAATCCATTTTTGGGCCTAATAATCAATTATACAAAAAATTACCCAAACACCCAACTGAAATCAAAATTAATTATAATTAATTATTAAGTCAGGATCACATTTTGAAATAAGCTCTAAAAGGTTGCTTATAGATTCAATTTTATTGTTAAATAATATATTTTATTTCTTAAATAAAGTTTAACAAATTTAATAATATTAAATACAAATTTATCAATAATTTAATTTTGAAAACCAATATTTTTTATAGTAATTTGGTATAGCTAAAATCAATTTGAAAAAAAATAGTATCCAAATAGATTGTGTTATAATATAATTAATTATAATCAAAATTAATCATATTAATAAATTATTTTCATGATTAATTATACCCAACTAAAATTCAAACAGGCACTAAGTAATTAGGAAAAATCTAGGGTTTGAAACTTGAGCGTTGAGATAATCATTGACATTTGACACTCACTGCAATTCATTTTTGGGTAATTTTTTGATCTAAATTAGAATTCAAGATTTAGGATTGTAATTAAAATAAATAAATTTTATAAAATATTAATTCCTAACCAATCAAAATTTGATCCAAGCACTAAGATGGTAAGTGAAGAGGAAGTGGAGTGAAACTAAACGAAGAGAAGCCAAGTTCCTCATACTTTTTCTCATTTTAACCTCATCATTATGTAACACTCCAACACCACATCTCATTTTGGACGTCGAAGTGAGGAATAATCTTCAAATAGGAAATTATCTTCTTCTTTTGTTTCAAATTATAAAATAATTTTAAAGGTATTTTATTACTCTAAAATACAAAATTATTTAACAAAGATAAAATTTCATTAGAAATATTTTTGTAATATTATCCTTCAAATAGATTTAAAATTGAAATGATTATACTTTAACAGTGTGTAGACTTAAAATTATATACTCTCCGTTGAAAAATGTATGTCATTTTTTGAAGGATTGGATATTTAAAAATACAAGGCATTTTTAACGTTTTAAGGTGTAATCATTGTACTTTTTTCAAAAATATCCCAAGAATAAATTACTTTATATTTATTTTAGAGTGAAATTTTTATTTAATAGAGGTAAATATCAAAAAAATATAATGGTGTTAGTTTGAATATAAGTAACTATTTTATTGAAGAATGAGATTTAGTTAAAAATATCTTATATTTTTGAACAGATAAAGTATTAAATAAATGATATTTTTGAAAATTTATATTTATATTTTAAAAATAAACTTGTAAAATATCATTATTGAATTTTATTAGTATGTATAATCTTATTTTTGAATTTTATATTCACTATAAAACTATAAAATCTATAGTTTTTTTTATACAAAAAAAATGTATAGTTACAACGTACATTTGAAGTTGACTGAGATTATGGACCTGTTTGGGTAACTCTCAATACATTCAAAATTTAACAAATACTTAAATCTTCTGAATATATTTTTATTAAATATAAATTGAAAACTAAACACACACTATCATTCCTAAGTTATGGTTGAACAATGTACTAGAGCCTCCCATTCTGTGCCACGAAGAGAAAGAAGATTCAAGTCACGTGATGATGCCTTGATTTTGTATACATGCAGTGATGCAGACAAAAAAGCTTCCATTCATCTTTATTTAAAATGCAATTAGCTTGATTGCATGAGGCCATGAGATGTTGCTCAAGGTCGTCCTTACGTGGATATGTTACAGCAAGCTAGAATGATTTTTAATAGGAATTAGATATCAATGTGAACCGTTATACACACACACAAAGATGTCAATGTAAACTTTACATATAGATATGTATTGAAGTTAATTGATGGATTATAATTAGAGAACCCATCTAATATATAAGAAAGCGATTTTTTTTTTAAATTGTGTTATTTAACATGTAATCTTTTATTAAATCACATTACAATAAAGACATACGGTAATTTTATTAATTTTTTTTAAAAAGATGATTCCATAACTTGATGAGAAAAAGGAAGACGACCTACTACAACAATAATGATGCATTCTTATTTGCAAGGTGGCTAGCTATCAAGTATCAATACATTAAATTACCTCATATATATATATATATCTGTATTGGTGTTATATATGATATTGTTATTTATCGATACAGTAAAGTATCAAAATATCATTTTTAAATTTAAAAAAAATTAAATTTTGATATATATATCCGGTTCTTCTAAATTATGAGCTAATACTCTTTAAGCTTAATTATCTCTTAATAAACCAAATATGTAAGCTATCCTTTTTTCAAATGATAGTCGAGGATGATATTAATATTATACTAATTAGTAGGGACATGATAGTAGGCAATTAGGTATAAATAGAATAAAAGTAAAATTAATGATTATTTTTTGCATGGTATTATTATAAAAAATAAAAAATTAATATTAAATTAGACCATCTAGATAAAATCTGTATTGCCCAAATTAGTTATTAATAAATTTATTAAAAATATTATATTTTTTATAAATTTTTATTTTGGATAAAACGTGATTGTGTGTTTGCAAATGAGGAACCATTGCCACAAAATATCTCTATAGGAGAGACCATATTGGAGCGTTTTTCCTATAAGCGCTTCAATATATATAAGTGAAATATTTTTAGAGTGCTTATTGTAAAAACTGCTCTGAAAAACTTATACATACAGAAGCGCTTCTTGTAAAAGTGCTCCAGTAGGCTAATTGAAAGAAATAAAAAAAAAAGGTACGAGAGTGCTTGACAAATAAGCGCTCCTATAGGTTTAAATAATTTTTTTAAAAAAAATTATTAGCCTACCGAAATGCTAAACAATTAAGAAAAAACATATTCTAAGCCTTTTTATACACTTTTTTGTTACTAGCCATTAGATTAGAATTCATGATCAAGATCTTCCACTTCCCATCCACTGCACACTTCTCCAATATACATGATCCATATCCTTTCAAACATATATTGTTTCATCCCATAACATAAAATGATCTTGAGATTATATAAATAATTTAAAATTTGTAAATATGTTTTTACAATGAAGTTATGCAATTGTCAAAATAATAAAATTGAGGACTTATTAGGGTGAGTGGTAAATTAATAAATAAAATTTGTTTTAATATAAATTTTAATTTAAAAATAAGTTTTTATAATCTTTTCAGAATATTCCTAACGGAATTAACAGATTGGATTAGATTATATGTTTTTAAAACAGAAGAGAAGTATATGTAATTAAGACAAAATAGAAGGGTAGTCAAAATATTTTACATAATATTGTATATTTATATATTTCCTTCATTTAAAAATATAAAGTATTTTTAACCGAATCTCACCTCCAATAAAGTAATTACTTATATTTAAACTAACACTATTTTTTATATTTACTCCTATTTAATAAAGTGTTTCATCTTAAAAAAATATAAAGTAATTTATTCAATAGAAGCACTTAAAAAAAAAGATAATGATACATCTTAAAAGACTCAAAATGTCTTACATTTTTTAATATCTAATCCGTCAAAAATACCTTACATTTTTAAACGGAGGGAGTATAATACTGTATATAAAAAAATATTGGCCTTCTTCGAGGACTCCCACTAATTCTTTTTTCTTGATTGAGATGCTATTCACTATAAAATTTCTTTGACATCAGGTATTATAACAAATCTTGCACCTTCTACTAATCATCAAGGGGTTTTATTGCTTATTAAATAGTGGAAACACATTAAGAAACACTTCTTTTGATGTAATTATATGTTATATAATTACTTTGTTCCAGTTTTCCATTACTCAACCAGAATACAAACAGAGCACAAACCACAAAAAATAGCCAACAATAATAAAACCATTTTGGCCGAAGTTTTAGGAGTTATTTGAAACTATTTTTATTTTATTATTATGAGAATTGATGTTTACAAAATATATATATATTCTTAGAACAACAAAATAATAAAAATAAATTTTTTTATTCTTCCTTGTTCTTCAGAATAAGAATCCTAGAACATTTAAAAGTTGTTTTCATTTTTCTGTTCTTTGTAACAATATTTTATTTTTTTATTCTCCAAAACACTTTTTAAAAACACGTTACCAAATAAATTTTTTTAGTTCTCTTGTTTTGGAGAATAGAAAACTATTTGCAGAATAAGTTTTCAAACATGCCCTTACTTTTGCAACATCGATGCATGGAATTTTGCTGGCCGCTTTTTCTAAGTTTTGCAATTTTTGGTGGCCTAGTTTGAAACTCTGAGCTCCCAAAAACTTGAAAACGAATCAACTGTTAGAATATTATTAAGTGTGTATTGAGCGGTGTCTCCATTTTTCTATCATGATGTAATTTCTTTTCTTCTGCTGCTATTATTACTATTGCTGCTGTTGATGTGGTGTTGTTTTGTCACATGTTTCATGTTGACCACAAATACATACTCTCACCGTCCCTATATATAAAGTATTTTTTAGAAGCTTATTTTATTCTTAAATATAAGAAGTGGTAATGATATTTTTGAGTAATTAAACAATTTCACCCTTCTCTTAAAAAATAAAATAAATTATTAATTATATGTTTTTCTACCATTATTATAATATTAATTATGATATTATTAGAGGTAAAATTAAAAAATTATTGTCTTTTTATATGAGTTTAGCTAAATAATAAATATTTATTGATATGTAAAATTTAATTAAAAATATTTTATATATAAAGAGGGAGGGGGTATGTGTTATGACCTGTAAATTCGTTCTCGGTTGAAACGTCTTCCCAAAAGGTAGCATGAACTCATGGACCACGACGGATTCTAGATATTAAGATTGTCAACCAATAGAAAATAGAAAAGAAAGGAAAGGAGAAAGAGAATATGCAAGCTAGTCATGTGCTGATGATAAGTTGATTTTGTATAAATGCAAACAAAAAGCCCATATTCATGATCCACTGTGAAAACTTTTAGTCATTAAAAATATTTTATGAAAAACCTACCTTTTTAATTAATTTAAATATTTACAGATTTAAGTTTTTCTTATGGTTTATATAATTGGATTAAAAGGTATTTTTGCCCTTCAACTATTTACTTTAAAGTATATGATATTTTAAACTTTTATGTGGCATAATTTTTCCCTTCAACGTTTGAAAATGATGCACCCTATCATTAAAAAAAAAAGAGTTAACTTAGATTGTTAGTTAACTTAAAAAAGTGTGAAAAAATATTTCAAAAATTATAAAAAAGGACTCATAGAATTACACCTAAGTACCTTATTAATATCAATTAAGTTCCCTGCATTAAATATAAATAATAGGATACAAATTTTATTTCTTTGTCACGTAAAAGGGCAAAATATGATTTGGACCAGCTATTATTTTATAGACTTAATTGATATTAATTTTTATAGAGTATTTATTTGCAATTTAACAGGTCTTTGTCTGTAACTTTTCAAGTGTTTTTTTTTGTAATTTTTCAGTTAACTAACGATTAAAATTAATGGTAGAGTAGTCAATATACAATTCTTAAATGTTAAAGAAAAAAATTACACCACACGTAAATTCTAAACAAATAGTTAAGAAGCAAAAATATTTTTTAATCCTTTTTATTTAGATAACCCTGATGCATGTAGTTGAAGGCTGTGTGGGATGATCTGCGGGAGACCTAAGTGGTTAGTTATACTTATTCGGCAAATTGTGTAAGTATCACACGTCAAATCACAGTATATCAAAATAACACGTGAAAAATAAATAAAGAAAATGATAGAAAAGCACAGCTCAATATAAAACTAGATTTTTCAAACAGAGTACTATTCATAAATCAGTAGTCAAATTTTCAGAATACATGTTGCTAGACTTGATTGTATAATTAAATTTCTTAATTGTAATGAATTCAAACTACTATATTATATCAACCAAGTCATATCAAGCTAGCGGTCCATACGATACCTTGACACTTTTTATAATAGAAAGGTGGAACTAAACTCCCAAAGCGCATGTGTTCGTGTTCCTTTCTTTTCCCCCTATAAAATTGTAAAGTAAAGAAGACTACAATTTTTTTAACAAAGAAGCTTGATAGTATTTTTTATGTAATGAAGCTTCTTCCCACACAAACACATTTTGTTGGATTATGATATCTGCAATTAATTGAGAATAAGATATTATGTTAAATTAAATAGTATTAATTTAATATATTTGATTAAATTAGTTTTAATCAATATCAAGAATGAAAACCAAGAATCGGACAGGGAAAGTTATAACGAAAGACCTAGAGAAAATAATATTTATCAGAAAGGATATTAAAAATAGTTATTATTTAGAAGGACCAATATCAAAATGTAAATTTAAACATAGTATATTTTGCCTCTAATTATATATATCTCCTAATACATTTTTTTCTAACCACATTTCACACATTGTATTTGACAGTTATTTACAAAAACACAATATTTGATAGAAAAACAATTATATATATATATATATATATATAAAACAAGGAGATGAAAGATAACAAGTTTGACGGAGATGAAAGATAACAAACTAAAACAAAACTAAATCAATACCTAAAAACCTGCAACAAGTTACAACCCGTGTGGATTGAGCAATTAATCAATTTTTTGGGACAAGTTACAACCTGTTTGGATTTAGTATAAATGTATAAATATTTTCAGAAATTTTTGGAATTTATTGCATATTTTTTTCAGATTTTATTGAATATTATTTTTTATTATCTAAAATCTATCTTCTAGTGATTTTATTATTTTATGTGAAGGTAACTTGGAATAATTAAATGTGCACAACATATATCAATTGGTCACCAAGAGAGACATTAGAGGAAAGACAAAAAGTAAGAGGCAAAGTTGGGAAATCATTTTCTCCCATTTTCTCTCTGTTTTTTATTTTTATTTTTACCCCATGGCTTATTTGCCTTTTCTTATTTTCTTCTCCATTAATTATTTACCAATTTATTAATTTTCCAGATGAAAAATGAATATTTTCTCCCAGAATTTTTTTTTTTAATAAATCACGTTATGGCCATTCCTTCTCATTCCATTCATTATTCACGAGTCCAAGCCGTTCAAATTCATTGGCACGAAGCCATTTCTGATTGATTCCATTCTCGCAATTCACAAGCCACTCGCATTCACTTCTTGCTTCACATTCGAAAGAGACCGATTTCAGATTCACGTCCACGTCAAATTCGGATCACTCACTCCACAATCCACGAGCACTCAAATTCAATTGCGATCGCCCGTATCCTTCATACCACCAAATTCGGATTTTGCAAAGCATCATTTTCAACAATCACGATCGCACACTTTTCACTCTTGCTGTCAAGACTGAGCATTCATGGAGCTTTGATCGAATCTTGAGGATGCTTTCCATGAGTGGCTAAGTCTTCTATATTCCCAAGGAGAAGGAGGCCATATACTCATGAGCTTTGGATTTAATGCGAATTTCTTGTCCATTTCCTTCTACTTTCTATTGGATTTTGAGGTGGAATTTGGAACAAATGATGTTTGTATCTTTCAATCCTTGTATCCTATGACAATTTTGCCACGCATATAGAAGGTGTTTAACGAATTGATTGAATGACTATGTTACGTTGTAGTTATTTTGATTTGAGTTACAATCTCTTGTTGCAATGATTGATGGTTTTCAATATGTGTTTGTGACTCACGTTGGTACATTATATATATATATATATATATATATATTGATGGAGTAGTTTAAATCTCAATTCAATATGTTTTTATTATGGTTGAGGTAAGACAGGGGTCATTTAATCAATCTTGCAAACTAATTGAGTGATTCTTAAGTATTCAAGTTGGTTAATATTTACTAAAAATTCATTAGTAATATTAGGCGGCTTAGTGATAATAACTAGAGATCTCTAGGGTATTTTTAATTCAATTAAAGAGTAAGGAAATGAATTATGGATTTATAGTGAGGATTTTTTCTTTGACAGAATAGTGAGGATTGAGTGAGATAAATTCTCAAGAGAAGTTTCTTACCATTCATTACATTCACACTCTCTTCATGAATCATAAAATAAAACAAATATATATTAGCTATAGATTTAATTAGGAGTTACTAGGGATTATTTTTATCTATCAACTTTATCCAAAAGATTACTAGATACTTTAAACTCAACTATGACTCAATTATATCCTCAAAGTTAAATATTCTTTCTCTTATCACCCTGACGTTAAAAATGCCAAATGTTTATTTATCATCAATAGATCCTACCATTTTTAATATATTTTTATTTTTTATTGTGTTAAATGTCATTTTCACCCCTCAACTTTTTACCTTAAGGGTTAGTAAGTACCCTCAATTCAAATATTTTATAGTAAAAAATATTAAAAAAAATGTAATGTGAGGCTTACTTATAGTGAAGAGGCAGTCAGTTAACATTGGGATGATGAGGGGATAGATTCTTTAACGTTAAGAGAAAAATTTGACCCATAATAAGTTTAGGGTGCCTAGTAATATTTCAAGTAAAGTTGAGAAAAAAAAATGATCCTTAACCATTTCATTAGTTTTTAGAAAGTTTGGGCAAACTCATTCGTTGCTTGTTTTGTTTTTAAAGTGATTTTAGTCATTTATTACTTTAGAAGTATCAACTCCTTTAAAGAGGCTGATCTTTGTTTGACTACTATACACATGAGTGTTAAGTAGGTTAATTTGAGGCTGATGCCACTGTGACCTACTATTCTGATCTTATTTAGAAGTCTTTTAACATGTTTTATCAGTATCAAGAAAATTTTAAAACTCATTAACTCTATCTTAAAATTTAATAAATTCTCAACTTTACCTCTATTAAATATACACCTTCAATAATATATTTTCTCTCTCTAACATTCAATGAAGGGTAAAAAAAATTTTTTTAATAAAAATTTAATGACATAACTTATAAATAAAATTAAAATATTTTTCTTTCTCTACCTTATAAATGAGAACAGAGGGAGTATCACTATTATGCCAATGTATTCTCATAACTTGAAATATCAGCAGCGCTCCACTTTTTTGGTCCAACATTTTAATGACGTAATTGGGCTTTGTATGGCCCAATTTTGGATTAGCATTTTCATATTCATAATTGGGCTTTGCATGGCCCAATTAAGTTTTGGAAGCCCAATATCCCCTGACGTCCCATGCCAGCCGTACCGTATCATCACTTCCTTTATGCTCTATCGCCTATGTCATTCCTTGTGTGCATTCTTTCCTCTTCCCTTTCCATCTCTCCCTAATCATTAATCTTATCATTAATTTCATTTTCAAGTGAAAAAATGACAAGAAAGCACCTTAAAAAGGAAAATAATAGCACTCAAAAGTAAAACACCCTCGAAAGACCAATTAAGGACTAGGGTCTTTTACTGAATTTTTCAATAAAGTTGATGGACCAAAGTATCTATTGCCTGCTAATGATTTATCATCATCACTAATCATCTCGCAGGAGGAGAACAAAATTGGAAAGGTATTAGCACTTTAAGGAATGCAAAGCCTATCTCTCATCTTTTATATGCAGAAGATTCAATCCTCTTTTTTGAATGAACTAGAAATAGTTTGGAAGAGGTTAACTTTGTTTTAGAAAAATTTTGCTAGTTATTGGGGCAGAAATCGACAAGCAGAAATCTTCTATTATCTTTAGTCCCAATGATAATGAAGTTGGGAAAGAAAATAGTGCTAAAATTTTTGGTGTTTCAATCTCAGAAAAAATTAGGGAAATATCTGAGTACTTGGGTTGATTTGATAAAAAAACAAGTCTTTGCTCTACTTCCAATTGTTTCAAGCCATTGATAAAAGAAGCTTCCTAAAAAGTCAACCTTCTTTTACAAGCTTCAAGACTTACACTGGTTAAATCGGTCTTATCTGCTACAAACATCTATATCTGGTGTTAAGTTACCTGTACATATTTATAAGACAACTAATGCCAAATCAGCGACGAATCCAGAAATAAGTACATGGGAGGCCAAAATTAAAAGCTACTTAAAATATGGGGGGGCTAATACTAATTTTATAATTTTTACATGCAAAATTAATTTTTTTTTTCAAAGAGGAGGTGAAATTGTGGGAGGGCCAGCACCCCCCTCGGCCCCCCTTGCATTTGTCTAGTAAATGCATTTTGTTTTTTGTTTTTGGAATTGATTCAAAAGATAAAAGAAGCACCATACAAATTAAAACACTTTCTTTAAACCTGTTGATTATGGAGGGCTTGGTTTAAGACTGACTCATTTGATGAATAAAGCCATACTTGCAAAATAGATTTGGAGATTGATAGATACCTATCAAGATTCCACGTCTTTGACACTTTAAGGTTTACATTCATCAATGTGGATGATCTTTCTTTAGTCAGGAAGCACTCTGAAACATCTTAGATGTGGAAAGGAATTCTAGATTGCTCTAACCTAATCACTTCAAAATTAAAATGGAGAGTTGGAAATGGCAACAAATCAGCCTCAACAATCCTTTTTGGAAGCCTAGTTTTCCTGGTCCAAGAATTGAACCATGGTCACCCAAGAAAGTCTCAAACTTTATTACCACCTCCTCTATACCTTGGTATCCTTTAAAATGGAACAAACATTATAGTTAAACGTTTTATAATTTTTCTGCCTGTATCAATAAAATAAACTGATATAGCAAGGGAGCCCTTCAAGTAATTATCTTGTCAAAGAAGGCTTCTTTCAAGCTTTGACACAAGAAATTTTCATTGATAATCAATTTCCTTTCCCTTGAAAACTCTTTTGGAAACTAGATCTACCTAGGAAATTCCTCTAGCTCACACCGAAGGTATTTACCAGGGCCATTTAAGCTGATGATGTTTTAAAGCATCACCATTTGCAGAACAACACCAAGTGTGTTTTTGGTTGGTTGTGATGATGAAGAATCTATTAATCACATAATTGTTTCTTGCCCTTTTTCCCAGGAAATTTGGTTTGGTGCTTTATCGGTCAAAATTGATTATTGCTGCTTGAAAATAATTTCCAAAATTTTATGATTGTCCTGCTTCAAGGATAATCAAATTGACCTCTTCAAGCATATCATCATTTTGATTTCACTTATTAGGAGGAAGAGAAATGCTTTTTTCACAATGGTATTTATGGCCAATCAACTAATGTCATCCAAGAATTTCATCATCTCATTTTTTTTTGGAGAATATTTGTAGGCCATATACCTTAAGGTTAGATGTTAACAAGTCTCAGCGGATATTGATTTATCATTAGTTAGTAGCTGCAATCATCTTCTGTCAATAGGATGAGGTTTCAGGGGTAAGAAAATGAAGATCTTTGACTACTCAATTTGCTTGATTTCCATTTCCTTTTGAAATTCAATCATATACAGACAATTAATTAGAGAAAAAAAGAAAAAGAAAACAAGTATATAATTTTCCTTATTTATAAAACTCTTGCTTTCGCTTCTCCATTTTATAGAACCTTGCTTATAGTGCCGATTATTAGCTTCCCCTTGAAGATTTGCACATTTCTTGTCATCCGCGATTCCATCTTTAGATTCCAACAGTTGAAAAGCGAAGTTGTGTAGTTAATTTAGATATGTTCTCTTACTTCGAATTTTCCATCATTTTACTTTTTTTATTTATTTGGCTTCTATGTGTTTCCCTTTCCCAGGTCCAGGCCCCTCTTAATCCAGAATTTTAATTTCTTTGGGGCTTTTTATGTACTTTTTTTTACTTTGTAGTTCTAGATATGATTGCAATGATATCATGTCTCTATAGGCTTCGACACTGTATTTTCCGCACACACATCAAGCTCGCTTTTTCAATAATATGCCCAAAAAAAACAAAGATATGAAGCACTCACACACCTATATATACCAATTCCATCTCGTGGCGGACTTAATATTTGTTTGAATTTCAATTTACATTTGATAAAATTATATTTACAAATTTAATTATTTATTATATTTGACAAAAGCACATTCCAAATATACTTAGGATATATTTTTTAATGTTACCCAAACAAGCCCTTAGAATCCTAGACCTGTGGCAGTGGAGGAGTTTTTTATTTTATTTTTTGGTAAAGCTCAAGTGATATTATGATATATATCACGGATAGCAAAGTTTAATTTACCCCAACCAGACCAATAAATAAAACTTTGTGAATTAGATTTGTTACACACGTAAGAGTTGAAAATTCAAAATACAACCACTTGTTTAAATAATGAAATCTATACTGCATGTGTTAACTTGATTTGCTAGAAAGGTTTAAATAAATATTTATCAAAAGAAAAAATTTTAACAAGTTGAGTATACGAAGGTCAAAATTATTTGAATGATATAAGTATTGCATAAGGATAACACGCCTATAAATAAAAACAAATTAGGGAGAATGACGGTTAGATTATTGAAAATTTTTTAAAAAAATAAGTTACAAATATTGATCTAAATAATTGTAAATTTAGAAGTTTCAATTACAAATAAATATTTAAGTATCAAATATAATTATTAGATTGTAATAGGAATTTCTGTTTGTAATTGTTTTAATTAATATTTATAATTTATTTCTTAAAAAAAATTTATCTGGGACCTGACTGTTATTAATTCATTCTTTTAGGACCTAATTGTTATTTTCTCAAGAAACTACTTGCCTTATCCTTTATGGCTCACGAATAATACAATTTTCTATAACTTTAATAAATATAATGATGATGATATTGTTTAGAATTCAAATACAATAAATCATGCTTTAAGACAACAAAATGTATATCTAATTAATAAAAATACCTGTGAGCTCAAAAATAATTTAACTAAAAATAAATGAAAATCAAAATAGTTTTAATAAAAAATATAAAAAATACATAATATGAAATAACTAAACATGAAATAAACTACATATAAATTATTTTAGTAGAAATAAAAAATTTAAAAAAAAATATAAAATAACATTTCTTTATAGAGATGAGTAATACAAGATTGAGAGGGTGCATCAGTGGATTTGGACTGTGAGTTCAAAATTACATTGATTTATAGGTCACATTACATTGGGTTCAAAAAATGAAGATGATGAGTGGAGGCATGATACAAACTCCAAAATATATATATCCATGTAATTTTTTTTAATTTGAAAGGGGCATTTGCCATATGAAATATATAACCTAGAACCTTAGCTTCCTTTTTCAAAGAAGTGTATTGTGTCACTGAGTCAAGCTTTTGGCATCTGTGAAACTGTTAGTGCATGTTTAATATATGAAAAAAATTCTCTAAAAAGAAAATGAAAATTATATTTAGAAAAAATAGGATAAATTTATTTATCATTTTTTTTAAGAAGCAATTTTTTATCGACCGAACATTGTACTAATCACGGCAATTAATCCTGGTCAAAGTTCTAGGCCAGTGGCTGGGCGTACTCCTACTTAAAGGTTTTTTAATTTCCTTACAACATTCAAATTTCAAAAACCCCTCAATTTTGCAGGTAAAGTTCTTTTTTTGACTCAGTTCAAAGCCACCTAGTCGATTTCATTTTAGTGTTGAAAGCTTTCTAAAATTAATTTGTTTATAAAGTAATTTTAACTTATTAACTGCAAAAAAAAAAATAGTTTTTTCACATACAGAAACACAGGTAAGTTACAAAAAAGTAATTAAACGTATAATCTTACATGCTTAGTCGGATCACTTTTTCTTCTTTCAAAAATTTAAGAATTACTAAATTTTTTTATCTCGAGAATTGCCATACTTTATTAATTTCTCGATAAGTTATCTCGTAATAGAATTCATATATTAAGTAATATAAAAGGTGGTAAGATGCTCCTTAGTTACTATTAATTACTTTTTAAGTAAATTAGTTCATATATTAATTAATTTTACATTATTTAATGAAAATACAACTGCATTTAATATTTAATAATACAAAAATATTAATTACTTACATATGAATATTAAAATAATACAGTAAACTTTTATTTTTAGAATCAGTCATAGGGAACCCGTGGAAGTTAGGTTTAGCAGAAAAAACTAGTTCTTCAAGATGTGACAACTAAAGTTTGAATCCATGTTGGAAGAGGTGCTCGTTGCAATCAAAATAAAAGAATAAATTGTAGGAAAAAACTTATATACTTAGCAATTTACTTAATAGTCTTGTTTTCAATTAAAATAAGACATGTGAGTTTTTTTTATAATTATTTATTTTATAACAAACTCTTGTTATTAATATTATTAATACATTAAATTTCACTTGTCTTGATTTGATTGGATAAAAGTATACTAAATATATAAGATTAAGTACATAAACTTATCAAAAACTTACATCCTTAGCCTAATTATATACTAAAGTGTTTGTTTCTAATTAAATCAAAATGATGAGAACTTCTATAGATTATTTATTCTATAATAAACTTTGTTATTAATATTATTAATACATTAAGATCTATTTGTCTTGATTTGAACTAATGAAAGTATATTAAATATATAAAGCTAAGCATACATGAGTCTTACCCTAAATTATAAGTTAAACACCCCTCCTTCAGTGCTCTATTTTCATTATTTCCTTTTTGATGCAGTGAACTAATTTAATGGTGCTTGGTTCAATTGGTTGAAGAAATAGTTGAATTAACTTATCCTAAGGTCTCAATCAAGTTCAAATCCTAGGCAGGGGTGAAGACAAAGGGGCTAGCAAGGGCCATAGCCCTCCTAACTTTTTAATTTTTATCTTTGCAAAATATAAGGGTTATATATATTAGATCCTCTAAGTTATCACATTAAATCAAACCTTGAGACACTTAATGGAGTTCTCATTTCAATTTTATAGTAATCTTTTATGCATACATGTATAGTCCAACTATTTCAATAGCCTGAAGATATAGTTGTTATATAATCTATTTATTTTCAATAAGATAATGCTATAGTTGCTTTTAAAGCAGTAATATTATTTGATTTTGGTTTTATTTTATATTTGATGAAATAAATTATGAGAATTATTACTAATAAATTTTGTCAAGCATTGTAACAAAAATCCCAAGATATATTGAATGCTATGTGCTTGATATCATCATAAAATCACTTATCCAAAAGTTATGGTTAAGTTATGTTTTTCTAAAAACAACTTTTTTTCTTGTAATAACCAAGCTATTAAAATTTATTATATAAATAATTTTTATTATGATATACTTATATCTCATCAACATGAAGAATTTGTGACAATTGACCATCCTTACTATGTTGATATATTTATTTACTATAATTATCAATTGAAAGAATTAAATAGTAAATTTAATAAGCAAGTACTATAGTTTTTTAGATTCAAGTAGAACTTTAAATTTCAAGGATACATTTAAATAATTTAATGCTAATGGGGAAGATTAATTTTTTGCCAATTTAATGATAATTTATATTGAAAAAAATTGCTAAAATTTATTATAGACATGATAATTAATTATTATTATGTCATGAAAAATCAATACGCAAAACTTAAAAAATAAAGGTGTATATATATATATATATAAATATTTGTTAAAATATTCATGTTATGTTAGTGATATATATAAATTTAATTTTTTTTTCAATTATCATATATTTTGTCATATCGGCCCTATAGTAAAATTTTCTAACTCTACCCCAAAGGCATCCTGAAGTACATTTAAGGATGTTGTTAGTAATAACAATCCCAACCAGCGAGCACGAGGGTGGGAGTCATATGTGCCTAGTCCCAGAGATCCTAGTGTCTTAGTGCTATAGGGTGTTTTGATCCAGATACAGCCCCTTAATGCCTTTTGTAGGTAAATTTGGGCCGATTTAGGATCCTCAACCCTTTAACACCTCAACCCATAGATCTCTGAGTATAGTAACATGGGCTCACACACATGGATTGTCAGTCAAATTCTTTTTGATGCACAAGTTCTTTAGAGAGGCAAGTGCAGAGCATACTTGAATTTGGGTATGATAGAAGCAAGATATTAAAGAATGAAGCTTTCAAAAGATAGAAAGAGTCTAGAGAGATATAATTAAAGAACACACAAATTTTATTTCAAAACACATTCTGCCCTACAAGCAAACTAAGACCTCCTTATAAACAAAGTATGTAAGATCAGGACAAACAGTGCATGATTACAAGTAGACAAACTATTTTTAAATTCCTAGTTAAAAAGTAAAAGTAAAAGTAAAAGTAGCACAACATGACTAAATGTAAACTGCTTTGTCTAAAAGTCAAAAGTGACTTTTGACAAAATTACCACAAGATAAATACTTAAAGAAGATATGACTAAAAGTATTTTCCTTCTATGATTAGTGCAAGCTTTTGTGGATGCATTCCTAATCATATGACAGGTTGAGCCAACTTTTTTCTTCCTTTCGATATCATCTAGCGTGCAAACCATTCTTTCCATCGAAGGAGTTGGGCTTCAGGGAGGATTTTCCTATTTTGATCAAGGATCTTTAGGAATGACGTGTTGTCCATTTCTACCATAAAATGGTAGGCATTTAGATGAAAGCTGAATTTTTCAATGCCATGTTTCACAGCTAGGACTTCTTTATAAGCTATGTGATAATGCTTTTCAGAGTCTTTGAATTCTTCGATTGCACGACCATATAATGTCTTTTCCCATCTATTTCTTCAATAAGTAAAGCTCCCTAATAGTCATCACTCACATCAGTCTACAGAATACATTGTCCTTTATCAAGAGTCCTTAATGGAGGAGGATGTTGACAAATTTATTTTAGGTGTTGGATAGCTTTTGTCTAACTAGGACCCCATGGAAGTGAATTTTTTTCTCAAAAGTCTAGACAACTGGTTGGTATGATGGGATACCTGAGGGATAAAATCTCTGATATAATTAACTATACTTAAAAACTATTGAATTTGAGTCTTGCATAAGTCTTTATCAGGAAAGTTTAGCAATTCCTCAACAATGTGTGGGCTGGGCTGGTACAATCTATTTTATATGAGCATTCCCAAAAATTCTATTTAGGCTACACTAATATATCCTTTCTGGGTAGAAAGCATGACCCCATACTGTTAAATTATCTCATAGAATCTAGTTAACAAATCTTTGTGTTTTTGTTCAGATTCTAAAAATAGTTGGATATCATTAATATATACTAGTGCATTATTGATGATGGGTTTAAAGGTTCGGACCATGGCCTTTTGAAATAGAGATGAGGCAGTTTTAAGCCCAAAGGGCATAACTGTTCATTGATACTATGCATTTTGGATACAAAAGGCTGTTTTATTTCTATTTGTAGGGTCTATACCTAGTTGGCAAAATCTTGCTTTGAGATCAAACTTAGACAATATATTTTAGCTCACTTAAGATGGACCAATTGAGTATTGATCTTGAGTAGAGAGAACTTATCATCTTGAAGAAAAGTATTGAAAGGCTTGTAATCAATTACCAACCTCTTTTTCCCTCTTAGTTTCTTAGATCTTTTCTCAACATAGAAAGGTTTGACATGCCCAATCTGACTTAGTTGGTTCAATATGACCTTGTTTGAGTAAGCTGCACATTCTTCCCAAGATAGTGCAAGATCTTTTGGATTCATCTTAGGATGAGATGCTTTAATGGGATTGGCATCCTCATTTTTCTTGAAGGGAAGTGTGATGAAAAATTCATTAATTTTTCATAAAAGGGATGGAAGCTGAAATTGATCATGGCTTTCATAGCAAAATTTAAGAAGTTAATCTCTAATAAATTTCATAGCCTGGTGGAGCTTTTTAAATTTCCATGATACTTGGAACATTAGTATATTCCTGGAAGAACTATTTGAATCGTATCCCTTTAAGGAGTATTTGTAGTTGTTGGTTTAATGGTAGACGTCAAAACCTACAAGGATATCCTTTATTGGAAGGTTGCTTCCAAGAACCTTTGTCCAGATGGTGCATCCAAGGAAAAAATTTTTATACTAATTTTTTGTCTGGTAATAAGATTTGTTTTAAAACAACTTTCCATCAGCGATGACAAAATGCTCATTGTGAGGAACCCATTCTTCTTTAGTAAGAATATATGGTTTCATGACACTTCTAGAAAAACTAGTCTTTGTGAAGGCAATGACAGAGATAGGGACATTATACTTGGATGGTAGGATTTTGATTTTCACGTTAGGCTGTGGAAATTATGGAGGATGAGGTGGTTGGTTGAGGTTAATATGACCTATTGATGTTGGGTTTAAGGGAGATGGGCTAAGGTCTTAAATTGAGCTAGACCCAATAGTATATAAAGGGGGTATTTAGAGGGATAATGTTCTTCATCTGAGCTATCATCTGATATAAGGAGAACACATCGGATATCTTCATCTCTTTTAAATTGTTCTTTAAGAACTGATTCAACATCTTGATCATCTTCAAGGTAGATAATAGTCTTAAGGGACTATAACATCTTCGTATCCTTTTTAGACTTGTTAGGATACTGTTTAGCGAATTGCCCTTTTTCTCTAAAAATAAAACATCTGTCTAACTTCTTTAACTTTGAAGTTTGTCGTTTGAAGAACCTCATTAGTCATCTTTTTGGCCTAAAGGTTCTGTGCTTGTATTTGTAGAAATGAGTCTTCTTCTTGTAAGAGCAAATCTCATGGCCTTTGCATTTAATCTTCAAGTAAGGATTCTTATAGGCTGTTTGCAATCTTGGCTTTCCTATAAGGATAGACTTCAAAAATTATTGTTGTTCACATAGCTTGTCTAGAGGAGCCAAAGCTAATTGGTAAATTTCTCTAAGAGAGATTTGAGACATATCTTTCCTTAAAGCATTGATATGCAGTTGTAGTTGGAGTTCATCTGGCAAGGAGGCAATGAATGTATGCTTGAGATTAACATCATTTGCACCATTTAGCATATAGTATTTCTCAAATATTTGTTGAAAATGTTTCTGCAAGTCTTTTTGGTTAAGTGAATAACATTTCATTTCGAAGAACTCTTATCTGCTTTGTCTATCAATGAGATTAAAATATTCAAGGAATTCTTTATGAATTACGCCAAGGAATGTAGAAGCATCAACTTGAGATTCTTGAATTTTGTCTTATTCACTCAAGCTTTGAAATCATTCTCTTAAGTTTTCGGTCATCCTTAAGAGAAACTCTAAGAGTACTTCTCTTATAGTCATATCTATTCTAGTCATTTGTAAGTCAATCCAAGCACCAAATTCTTGAAGTCTTTCTCTCTACCTGTGAGGAGATAAATAATCAAAAGTAAACTATGGACCAGAAGTAGGCTTAGAACTGGTGGCATAAGGCATAGGTTCAGTAGGTATTTCTTTCATAATCCTTGATTCATCATTAGGGTGCCTTTTACGATGGTCTTTATATGAGCTTCATGTTGGGCTTGAGTTTGAGCAGGATGTTGAGGCTAGACCATTGCAATTTTTGATAAATCAACTAAATGTTGTCCTTCATTAGAGTTCGTATTCTTTGTAGATGTTTCAGAAGAGACGGCTGATTCTGTACTTTCTTGATTTGAATAGACCTGATCATATACAACTTTTCTAATAGAAGCCATTGTTCCTAAAAGGTTTAGGAGATCTTAAATCCATTTAAGTTTGTCAGCTGTTAAAGGTGGTTTAGATTTTGATGGTGACGATAAAGGTGTTCTAATGATCACTGATTTTTCTGGTATTTTGGTGAAAGATGGGGAGGCCTGATAATCTTAAGGTTTTGTATAAGAGAGGCTTGGATCAAAAACTAATTTTTCTAGGTAAAGTACTAGTGACTTTGGTTTAGGAGTGGGTTTTTTCTGATCTTTTTTTAGAACAGGGTAATTCATTCTGAATACTTTACTATAATCAGTCTTAGTTGGATAGGTTAGATGTATAGAAGTGTAAGTGGGGAATTGTCTGGATAAGGTTGGATGGGTTGGATTGGACTCATAAATAGTCCTTAATTGGTCTTGGGCTAAATATGCTTTATCTACTGTGGTTATCTTTTTACTTTATAAATTTCTTTTTCTTTCTTGAAGTACTCAAGTCCAGCATATCCTTCTTTGATAAATTTGTGAAGTTCTACATCTAGTTTGTTTTTGTTTGCAGAGTCTGTGATATAAATTCATTATCTAACCATCAATATGGTTAACCTGTAAAGACAAGTTTCTAGTCATTATTGTTGGGTGATCAAGCTTTGAATCTATCATGTGTAGGACTCTATATTGACTGACAGCATTTTGAGACTGTTAGTTTAGAACTTCTTTTACAGGTGAGATAGGCTTCAGAGTGCCTTGATGAGTTACTTCTCTTTGTGAGGCAAAAAGGTCTGCTAGCAACTTTTGTCCTGTCATTGTCTTTCATTCAAGAAGAGGAAATTCTTCCTCATAGGGTCTTATTATTGCCATATAAGGTAGAGCTTGTACTTGTGCAAGTGGGAGTATTGGGATTACAGGTTTTGGGAATGGTGGAATTACTAGTTCTCCTTTCTCGAGAGGAAGAAGATCTTCATGACCAAGTTTCTTAAGGAGTTCAAAAAGGGTACTTCTTTCAATGGGAGGATTTGGAAGTCCTAGCCATTTTGTTTTTATATTCTACTTAGGGCCATGGTCGTTGTCATCTTATGGAGGTCTTTTGTATTTGCATGACGATCTAAGTTGCTTAGACTTCCTAGTCTTTCTCCTTCTAGAACTGTAGTCTTCATCATTAGAATCATGCCAGAAGTGGCATTACTTTTATAATATATTAAATTTAATTTGTTTAAATTTAATGTTATAATGCATTAAATGAGAAATGGGGAACAAGTAAATAAGGAAAGTCCTGAAATAAAGAGAAAACATTCATCACAATTTCATTGGTCTTTATACAGGATTAGGTTATCTCTGAACTTTAATCTGATGGCATCTTAATTTAGGATAATATAATATAAAGTA
This sequence comes from Prosopis cineraria, assembly GCF_029017545.1. NCBI lineage: Eukaryota > Viridiplantae > Streptophyta > Magnoliopsida > Fabales > Fabaceae > Prosopis > Prosopis cineraria. The sequence goes on along the minus strand of NW_026555340.1, from coordinate 19,568,647 downwards.
GACCTATTAACTTAAGGAGGACCGACTCGTAAACCTAAAAGCAAACAACCCTAGTCCAGATTCCATAGTATCTTTTTCAGAAATATTTAAATCCCATGATATCTTATCATCTTTTATTTTATACATATATTTAGTTCTTTTTTATTTTTTTTAGTTTAATGAAAACAAAACAAGTGAAGAGGAATAAAGAATCACCGTGAGGATTCTTTGGGCCACAAATTGTCATTTTTATAATCATGATATGGTGCTCGCATCCTGGATACTTTGTAATATGTGCATGATAGGTTTCTTTTTTAATATTTGTATTGGTAAGTTTTTCCTCCCTCACAAACGACTCAAAATTTTCCTAGATTTCTACGAAAAATCATTAATATATTTATTTTATAGATCTCAACTGTACTTTTTGGGTATATCTTTTCACTTCGTACAGTTCGATAATATTAATCAAAGAGACGGTGGCTTTCATTTGACGTGCATATAGGTTTCCGCTCTCCGCCTCCAACTCTTGATCAAATTTAAATGATGATTAAACATAAAATTAAACATTATTTAAAAAAATATAACTACAACATTAAACATAAAAAACAAATGATTATTTAACTAGACCATTCAAATTAAATAAATATTGTTCAAATCGATGATAAAATAATTTATTAAAAAATTTGTTATTTTATTTTAATAAATAAAAAAAATAAAACCTTTAAATCTAGTCTAGATTTGATTATAATTAGTTCCATAACTATAGTGTAAGGATACTAATTATAAAAAATTTAAATAAAGTAATTTTTTCTATTTTTCTGAACGGCAGTTTTAATTCATTCATTTAATATTTAACCATTTAAATTTATTTATTTTATTGTTATTTACTATTTCTTCTGTCTCAAATTATAAGACAATTTTAGATAAAATTTTACATATCAATAAAGCTCATTTAATACACTAAACAACTTTATTTTTTAAATTAAAAATATAAACTTTAAAAAATATTCTTCATTTAATACTCAATTTATGAAATAATATTGAAGAGAGAAAATATAATGGGAAGAATAACATTAAAAAAGTATTATTAATAAAAATTTTTTTATTAAAGTGTTTATATATTCTGAAACGTTGAATTTTTTTCAAAATATAATTTGAGATAGATGAAGCATTATAAAATATTAAATTTCAATAATTTAAACTAAAACACGCGGTATTATGTTTAAGATGCCACTTTGCATTTTAAATTATAGGTGTTCGTCTGTAAGAAAATGTCGGTCAGCTTTGGCCTTTGGGCTCGACTAGTTTGTGTCATCGCATATTAATTACTTCTTACATAATATTTTAGAGTTAAAATTGTCCTTATAATTCTAAGTTTAATATTATTATGCAGCATTTTAAATATGAATTATCTCGTAATTGATAATTTGATACTCGTGCAAGCGAGGTTGTTGACATCATAATCGGGAACACGCGCGTCTTCATGGATGATAATGCAGGGACTTGTATGACCCCCTCTTCTCAATTTGTGGGTCATTCAAACTTAGGAAAGAACAAAGACGTAAGCCCCACCATCATTTTCTGAGAGTTGAAATTGAAAACGTATTCTGCCTATTTGATTAGTTAAGGGTGATTAGTATTAATCATCTAATTATTTGGTATTCTTAAAATCTATATAAAAGGGTCATGTTTTATTGCATTGAGTTAAGAAGGTATATTATGTATAACCCCAGACCCCACCCCACCCCAAATGGGAATTAGTTCTCATCGCCCTTTAATCAAGGGTAGGTCGATGTTGTTTATCTTTGTTGATAATGATTTCATGTTGAAATCAGTTTTGTTGTTAATCCATTTGATTTCATTCAAGTTATTGGATCGGTCATTGAAACCCAGTCAAAATACTCGTTACGCTTTTGGATCCATAGTCAAACCATTATATGAATTGTGATTCAACCAATCATAAATAAGTTGATATATTTTAAATAATATATGCTTAAATTAAATTATACATAATAATTAAAAATGAATTTAAATTTCAAATAAAATAATATAAAATAAAAAGGCAATATCCATAAATTTTCTATCATTTTTTAATCCAATATATAGTTTCTCATAATTTATAATAGAAAAAATATAACTTTGGTCCCTATATTTTGCTCGCGTTTTGTTATTAATCTCTGCACTTTTTTTTAGTATTTTAGATCTCTACATTTTATTTTATTATTTTAGGTTTCTCCATGAACAAAGTGTTGGGACCTTAGAGAGACTTAAAATACCAAAAAAAAGTGCATGGATCAAAAGCAAAAAACGAGCAAAGTGTAGGAATTTAATTTTATATTTTCCTTTATAATTTATAACTTTAATATATATATATATATATATATACTCTATTCGTTTAAAAATGAAAGATATTTTTAATAGAATCTCACCTCTTAATAATATTATCTTTTTATATTGACCCTTATTTAATAGAAATTTAGTTTTAAAATAAATATAAAGTAATTTATTTATTAGGAACACTTCTAAAAAATGCAATAATGATTACACTTTAAAATACTAAAAATATTTTACATTTTTTAATATCTAACCTTTAAAAAAATATCTTATATTTTTTAACGGATAGAGTATTTGTTGATTTTTTTTATTTTGAGAAATTAATTATTTGATCCCTTAACTTTTTAATACGGTCATGACTTAGTTTCTCAAATTTAACTTGTCGAAACTCAATCCTTGAGCCTTGGTCTGTTTAAAAATTTAATCCTTGCCCTAAGTGAAACAGACTGGACTTACTTATGTGTCACAAATAATGCTCACATGGCAATCCACATCAGCAACCAACATTTGAAAAAAATAAAATCACAAAAAGTAAAAGAAATCTGAAATTTGAAAAAAGAATAGAGACAGGTATTTTAAAATAAATGGACTCTGGAACATTTTGAACCAGCAAAGGAAAAAAAAGGCAGACCAAGTCTTTTTTGTTCGATAGAAAGAAAAAAGCCACGGAAGCATGCTGGGTAGAGGAGAGGAAAGAGAAGAAAGAGGGGAAGAGCCATTTCTAGGAGTGGGAGGATAGAGATGTGTTGAGGAACTTTGAATCACCGGAATACTCGTCGATGATGTATTGGGAGAGTCGTCGCCGTTGTATCGCGTAATGACGACTAATGGCGAAAGAGATTGGAGGAGGAGTATTGTGGGGTGGCAGATTGGGAGCGAGGGTTTAACTTTCATCCATTGTCTGTGCTCTATACCTTTTTTTTTTTTACTCTATATTATCTTCTCCCTTTCTCATTCTCAGCATCAAACATCTTCACTTTTTTTTTTTTTTGGATTTTCACTTGTTTCTTTGTGTGGGAGAGAGAGACAGAGATCTAAATTAGAGAAATCTGAAGAATGCAAATTTCTCTACACGTCTCCACCACCACATTCTTAGTTTGTCTGTCGCTATGACTATTGCTGTTGCTACTACAACTTTTATTATATACTCAAAATTAGAGTATTGACTGTTTTTTTTTTTTTTGGGAAATGACATGATTTCTTAATTATTTTCATTTACATGGTGAGAGTGAGAGGGAGATACATCAGTAATTTGAGTACATTTCTCTACCCTCCCCACACTAACCTCCTCGTATTTTATTTTTTTAAAAAAACTAACCTCTCCAGTGACAAGTTGCATTTTGGATTATTTTGACAAGTTGTAGTTTAAATTTTGACATGTCATCCATAGCAATTAATATTAGTTAAGCATTTGCGGGTGGGGCATCGTACTCTCTCTCTTTCTCTCCGCCCTCACATGCATAGCTACATACATGTGCATGCTTTACTGCAATGATTTAAGAAAATATGAAGATTAAATTGATAAAAAAATTTAAAAGATTAAATTGATAATTGAGACAAATATGAAGGACTAAAGATTTCCTTATCATATATTATTTGTTGATATTGATGCTCTTATGTACCAGTGGCGCCCTTCCCTCTATATATATATATTTGCACTTATTAATTAATTAGTTTCACATTACTTCGTTTTACTTGCAGTTGTTATCTAAACAGCACCATACCACGTATAGAGATATTTATAATATGAATATGCAGTAAGTCAATATAATTGCTTCATTTGGCAAACAAAAATATCATTACATCATGTGCGTGCGTGAAACATGTGCTTCTATGTGATTTACTTATTTGAATAAAGTTTAGGTTTTCATAGTTGATATGTTCTTTCCATGGTCCCCCCCCCCCCGCCCTACCAAGCCTGTATATCCTTTTGCTAACAATAGATCTATATCCCTTCATGGGCTTAATTATTGGGCCCACTGATATAATTTTTTCTGAATACAATCTCCAATAATAGTAACTATACTGTACTACTTTTGAAAAATCGCGCACACTTCAATTATTTTGGGACAAAGTATCCTAATCTATAATTACTATAATTTTGTAATGTCTTGGTCTTAAAATGAAATAAAATTCAGATTTTATATTACAAACAAATAAGGAAGATCCAATTTTATTGAGAAAAATTATTTTAAGTACAAAATTCAGAAATTAATTATTCTCAAAAGAACCTCAAATTTGAGAAATTATTATGAAAAACTAAGATCTTTCCTCTCAAAAAGTTGAAACGCATTGTGACCAAATTAATTGTCCTTCTGTTAAATTTTTTATTGTTATAAGAGCTAAAAATTTGAACTGACACTTGTAAATTTTGAAGAAGGGAAATAAATAAAATAGATATTATCAATATCATCACGACGATTGCCATTTCTCATGGCCAGATGTTAATTAGATGGAAAGCTATCTTTCAAATAGAAATCGAATTACAAGTTTATGGAGTTTAACCCACAAAAAATGTGAGTAACTTTTTTTTTTTGGGACAATGTGTGAATAACTTTATTGTTGTCTTGATTGCTGGTCTTGAAGTTGAGAGCAGTTCTATTGAGGACGACTTCAGAAGGTTTTCTCCTAAGAATGAACAAATTAGTGCTACTTTTGTAAAGGTTGGTAATAGGCAACAAATAAACATAAAATGTTTCTATTAAATTTTTTGTCTTTCGTAATATTTACTCATTGTTACGTCTTGAATTCCTCAAAACTATATCACTTTCTTTTTTTTTCTTTGATAATTTTTTTCATTTTTGCTAATTATAAATTAGATGAATTTAAAAAGAGTAATCAAAAGAGCAAATTAACCCCTAAACTATATGTTCAGGAGCGTTGAGAATTTTAAATTTATTTTTTATGTAATGTTTTCCTTCAATTTTTTTTGAAAAAGGTGCAGTTTAGTATTTATCATTAATAAAAGTTTTACTTTAATTGTTAGTCAATTTTTTTATCAACTAATAGTTAAATTTAACTTCGGTTAATGATAGAGCTAGATTATTTTGTTTTTAAAGGTTAAAGGAGAATATTACACTAAAAATAAATTTAGATTCCAATCATTCTTGGACTTAGAATTTAAGGATCAATTTTCTCTTTTATCCTTTCAAAATTACTTGAAAATTATCTTTATATAAAATATGTTCCTCTACAATACACAGTAGCGGTGTTCGAAAAATGGTTTGTTACTTTTTACTTTCAAAGAAGTGTAGGTTCAAATTTTACACTATGAAATTACTAAAGTTAGAGACAATACTTTTCATAGTTACGGTGTGGAAACATTTTTGAACTATTATTATAAAGTAAAATGTTATTGTGTAACCACCGACACTTATCCATTATTGGTCCTTATAATACAAGATTCTTTCAAAAATTAATGAAATATATGACTCATTTTTCTAGAATTAATCCCGCCTCCTTCACTCTTAGCTTAAATAATGACACCTTCCATATCTCTTCCCAATCTTTAATTCTTGCCCTTGTGCTCGTTTAGAAAATTTGGAGAACTACTACAATATATATATTTAGAACATAGATGTAAACTCAAAATGTAGGCTCAGATCGTAAACCCTTAAGAGTTTAACTCTACTAATTAATTGCCTTTAAAAGTATATGATCAAATAATTAAATATAAACTATTTCAAATATAAGTCATTGAAATTAAATCTATCTACATTCATAAACTATTATACTCAACATAGAAAAATTTTAAATATTGCAACTTATTTTTGGTTTTTTTGTTTTCTGTTTTATTAATATTATTTTTGTTTTTCTTTGAGTTTTAGTTTTCGTTGAATTTAGATCTTACCTCTTCTATGAACCAAATTCATGCAGTATGTATCTATCTTGCTCAATAAGTTTATGAGTAGATTGACATAATTTTATAAGTTAGAAATATAAAAAGGATAAATTCAGAGAGTTAACTTGTGAGTTTAACTGAGTTTTATCTAGTCCAGATTTATAAGGGAGTTAATATAATTTTATAGTTAGAAATATAAAATGTTAAACTTATAGAGTCAACTCAAGAGTTTGACAACATTATATATATATATATATATAAGCACTATTATTTTTATTGGTGTTATGAAGAATAAATTAATTTCAATGCTTGCTATGACTTGGTAATTGGACCAAATTGTAATAGAATAAATCTATTTCATTTTTATATTTAATATTTTTTTAGCAAAAAAATAATTGTATTATATGCAAACAAAGAAAGTTCCCGAGCAAACAAGAACAAAGAAAAACAACAGAATGTCAAAACACCCTAACCATCAACAATGAGAAAACGAGACACCTGCAGCCAATACCTTGGAGATTGAAAGACTAGTTTCTTGTCTACCATGTTGGGGGGGAATATAGGCGTTTGGGGGGCGAATAATGTGCTTCCCTCTAATATCTTTTTAATATTTTTGACATTGTAAAAAATACAAATCGAGTTTGAACTTCAAAAAGTATCATATATAATGTCTTTTATTTTATGAAAGAACTAATGAACTAGAGGGAGAAAAAAAAAGAAAAAATAAAATTGAAAGGGCAGGGTATCACAAATATCAGAGAAAGGCATTAGAGATCTTAGGCTTGAAATATAGAGGGTACTAGTCCAAGCTAACCACTACCATTTCCATTGATGAGTCCAAGTTTATATTCTTTACATAATTACCTCAAGCATTGTTTTCAGCTGTCTTACCTCCTTTACTTATCTAAATTAAGCGGACTAATCTCACTTGTTTTAGCTTTAACATACAAATCTTAAAATTATAGATATCAGCATATGTGTTTGAGAACGGAATTTATACAGCACCATTTCATTGAGAAAGACATCTCGTCACGTTTGAATGAGGTAGGGTCGCTGAAAAGACTTAGGAGATCAAATTTAAATCTCCACGAACAAAGTAAAAGCAAAAGGCTCTGTTATGAAAGAATGGGCTATATATATATATATATATATATATATCTCCAAGTGACGGGAGCTGATGAAACTCACTTTAAATTTAAACCATTCAAAAAGTTTTAAAATTGTGTTCTTTTATTTTTAAAATATACACACACTTTTTTCAAATATAAATTACAGTTATTCCCATTTAGACTTCAGTTTTTTTACTAAAATATATATTTTATATCTATTCAGTTGATGAAGTAAACGACATTGTTGTTGTTGTTGTTGTTGAATGTATGAAATTTTTTGCCGGCGTGAACTGTGATGGTTCTTAATCATATCTATCTCTCTCATAATTTGATTCCAAGGTAGTAGAGAACAATCAGAGTGCGGATCTCCTTTAATTTGGAAGATTGCAGCTAGCTAAAGTAAAAAGAAGCCCACACGAACAGATCCCAAGGTTAGAGAAGAACCACAGATCTGTAAAATCTAGTTTGGCAGATTCTGATATGATTAATCCCAAGATTAATCATGCAAAGAGAAAAGATTTGGGGTATCAATTTCCTGACCCACCACCCGTTGATGGTGGCCTTTTCTCACTGCCAGCAGCATAACCCGTTAATGCTGACATGCATGAAGCTGATTAGAACCTTGCTGAATATATATTGTCGTGGAATGTGGAAATCAAATGTGTCAACACGTACATAGAGAGGAAATGCACAGTGCTAATTTACTAGCGAAGATTGCGCTTCACTACTGTGGAGTTTTAGCTGAATTGCTGGAACAAATTCCTTTTGAATAATGTCACCTACGCTAGTAGCTTTTGCTAGAGATAAAGCTGATATAGTTTCCTACTGTTACTCAGTTGCTTGAGCTACTGCTTTGCCGATTTAATTTTAATTCTCAAGATTTTGCTTGACTCGTTGATTCAGGGGGGGAAAAGATACTTTCGCCGTGGTTGGTTATAGTTATATACTCCGTGAATTTGGTATTGGAAGGTCAAAACAAAGATTTATACACTTAATCTTATATACTTAATATATTTTTATTCAATTAAATTAAAGCAATTGAATTTTAACGTTAATAATAATAATAATAATAATAATAATAATAATAATAATAATAATAATGTGTCAATACTATGTTTTCAGTTGGTAAGGAGAATTGTGTATTTTATGGGCAATCGATGCCTTTTTTTAATATAAAAAATACTCCAATGAATATATGAAAATTATTCGTCCTCCATCGCTCTGTTTCATTAAATTTGGTCAGTTTCCCATATATTTAAACAAGAGCAGATTTAAGAATAAAATTATTAGTAATTAACTAATGACCAGCCATTTTTTTCAATTTATAAGATATTTTTCTCAACTCAACTAGGTCCAAGACATAGAACACCTGGTATTTCTTAAAATTATTTTTCTAAATTAACCCTTGTATTAATTAATGTGAGCATACAAAATATAATCTAACTAAACACTTTTCTCACTCTTAATAATAAAAGGGTTAAGGGAAAAGACTTGTTATTTTTTATAGTAATAAGAAAATAAATATTTTTATTGATATAATACATATGATTGGAAGTATCACAACTTCAGGAAGAATCTCACCAATTGAGTCCAGCTCCTATATATATGTGTGTCCATTTTCAGAAGCCATATATATGGTTCATAGCTTTGATATATACATATTAGTAACCTGCAGATTAGTTCTTTAGGTTTCACGGCGAAAACAAGTTCCGAAGCTGCCGTCGGCGTCACTTGCAGGTAAACATCCCCTCTCTGTTGTTCAGTTCCAGAAATCCCACCCTTCTGCATTCATATTTCCTGACTTTCATATTGATTATAGAAGCGAAGACAGTCTTGTATGGCTGTTATGTCATGTCCCTCTTCTCTCATCAGCTAGTGCGATCATGTTAGTACACACAGACAGACACATTCATTCATTGAAACGAAACCCTAGTTTCTGTACTTCTTCTTTATTTTCTTTTTTCTTCCTTCCTCTCCGCTTTTTCCTTTGTTGACGGATCAAATATGACTCTGTTGCTTGAGCTTTTATGGGATGAATCTGTCCAATCATTGAAATATATACTCTCTAGTAATGTGAGTTTTAATTATTGGTATTGCAGGATCCATGGGTTCTAATCAAAGAACAACATTTCTTGTTATCTTACATTCAGCCTCTAATAATAATAATAATAATAATAATACTGATAACGGCACTTCTTCAAATGCCTCGACCTCCTCAAAGGGCACTACCAAGAACTTAAATGTCATTGGGAAAAACCTCAGCTACGCGTCTGGACCGCCCAAAAAGAAGTAAAACCGAAGCCTGAAGAAATCAGGCTTCTGATCACGAAACTCAGAAAACTAGGTTTCCTTTGTGTTTTAATTGTTCGCGAGAGCATGATGTATTTTGACTTTTCAGTACGAAGTTGGATCCTTGGATGTTATATCAGGGAAGTGGTTTGATTTCTGTTTTGTTCTGCTGTCCGTGATTAAACTTTAATTGCAAATTTAGTTTTTGATTTTGTGAAGAAATATTTGTTCATGTTCTGATGTTCTCTCCAAAGCAAAAGCACATTGTAAGCATGCTGCACGATCATCATGTAGTGATTACACAAGGGCAAGGAACAAGAGAACCGTAACTGAGGTTTATGGATACCTAATATATTATATGGTAAATGATTTAAGGGAGAATACCAAATAGATCTCAAAATGATCAATTAATTCAACTTAAGTTTCAAGTGTCAAATTTCAGAAATTTATAAATTTTGTTTTCAATTTTGTAACTTCATTCTTTGCAATCTGTGTTTTAAATTTTAATTGAAAAATAATTTTATTATTCTTCAACAATATTAAAATTTAAAAAATAAATTTAAATTCATTACAATAAAGTTGTAAAATTAAAAGCTAAACTTATAAAATTGTTGAAATTTAGCACTTGAAATATAAGTTGAATTAACTGATTCTTTTAAGATTTCTCTATCATTTTCTCTTAATTTAATGGAATTTGATAGTATTGTATTAGTCATTAGTTGAAACCCTTAACTTGTCAATTTATTATTATTATTATTATTATATTTGGGTGAAAATGAAGACAGTAAAAAAATATTGCATCAAAAGGATCATTATGGTACATGATCCAAGAAAAAGAGCGAGTGGCCAAGGAGGAAGGTGGGGCCTACTTATCTACCAATTTCGGTATTTCTTTCTGAAAATAAAAGACAAGAGATAGGTCGGTTCATTAAAAAAAATTTTCTATACACCCTAGCAAAGGCATTTACTTGCTCCATTAAAAAATATAAAATATTTTATAAAAAGTTAAATATTTAAAAATTTAATAAATTTTTAGTCATTGAGATATAATGATTGTCTTTTTTTTTAAAAGTGTTTTTATTGATAATAATTTTATATTTATTGTAAGGTATTTAATAGAGATAAATATGAAAAATAAGGTTAGTTGAAAAGTAGATAACTACTTTATTGGGGTAAGATTTAGTTAAAATATCTTATATTTTTAAATGGGAGGAATACTTTTTTTCATTGAATAATATAAGGAGTCTTTTAAAGGATTAAGTCCTTAAAAACATAAAGTATTTTTAGTTTTTTAAATGTGACATTACATTTTTTCAAAATTATTTTTATTAAATAAATTACTTTATATTTATTTTAAAATAAAATTCTTATTAAATATAGGTAAATGTAAAAAATATGAGTAATTTGAAATTCAATTAAAAATGTCTTATACTCCCTCCGATCTCATTTATAAGTCATATTTTAAAAAATTTATTTGATCTCATTTATAAATCACAATGCAATTTTTTATATAATATTTAAAGATATTTTTTAAAATTATTTTTATGTAAGAAAAAAGTAACATAACATTACTTTTTAAATTTATTATATAGAGATATATTTAAAATTTTATATACTTTATTTATTATATTTTTTTTATATTGATATTAATAAAATTAATATAAATAATTTATAAAAAGCATCGAAGAGTATTTTTTAAATAAAAAAGAATTAATTAAAGAGTTTAAATGTGATATTTATATGATGATGGATCTCAGGAACTTGACAAGCCATCATCTTATTTATTTGTCGAAGACATGAACTGACAAACCATCACACCATGTGTGCGGACACGTTTACACTACTTTAACCACTCGCCTTGCTATGACCCGCTCTCATCATCATGTGCGGACAAGCTGTCAACAGCTGCATGCATGCATGCCTGCACATACATATTATACTGCTTAGGGTTCATAATGTACTCCCTCCGGCCACCCCCACTTCCCCCATTTATAAATTATTCTAGAAAATTTACATGATCTCATTTAAAAATTACAGGATAATTTTTTAAAATATTTAAAAATATTTTTAAAATTATTTTTTATAAGAGAGAAAAAGTAACATGACATCACTTTTTAAATTTATTATATATTTATTATATAGGAGCATATTTGAAATTCAATATATTTTTATTCCTTGTATTTTTTTTACATTAATATTGATAAAATTAATAGAAATAATTTATAAAGAAGATCAGAGAAATATAGTGGTGGTAACTATTTTATGATTTGAAAAAATTAGTTGAAATCTTAGTTTGTTTAAAAAATTATACATTTTTAATTATACCTTTATTAAATGACAATTTAACATATATATATGTGTGCGCGCGCGCGCGCTCTTTAATAATGAAGTGCACCAAATCATGGAAAAACAAATTAAAAGGAGAAGGATGAAGAAACTTAGACTTATGATAATGTTTTGATATATGTCTTACAACATATGAATATTATATCAGACTAGGATATGACCAATTTTATATATGGTCACTTCCACGAAACCGATTAGCTAGGTGAGCTCAGCGTAATTTTTGTCCAAAATTAAATCAAAACAAAGCTCATGAAGATGCTTAATTAGTTATTACTATTTATGTCTCACAAATAAATGGAAAAATTTGAGAATATACATAAATAACTATCTTGTTTTGATTATAGATATTAATGATATGCAAATAGAAAGAAAAAATCAACATTGATGATTGAATAGTTGTTTCATGGAACCACTCCCTCACTTTGCCAACCTTGAATTTTAATAGCATATCATCAGGTCAAGCTTTGCTTTACACACACGCACACACAAATTCTTTCCCTATTCTAAATGTACTGGTGGACATAATTTTAGAACTTGGAGGAGACCCAATTTAAGAAAAGCCACATGTGTGTGTGTGTGGGGCATGCATGTCACGCGATATGCTCCATATTCACTCTTCCACATTTGTGACCCATCACATTTTACTTAACCTTCTCCATCGTTTCCATCATTCCATATCTACCGACAGTATCACGTTGGACCAAATAAGAAAACATCGATGATTAGCTTCATATATATATATATATATATAGCTAAAGCTAATACACACACACCCCCCCTCACAACAACAACAACTACTATCCAATCAGCTTTAACTTCTCACTTCACTTACTGTTACTACCATTATTTCATCGTTTCAGAGATGCTTTTTTCCCAGTCCAAATCAAGTAATCTTATATCCACCAACTTTATTCTCTCAAACGTGGGAAATTCTTATATGGGCTAGAAGTATCATTTCATTTGTATTCTACCCAGTAAAATTATAGCAATTCAATCAAATAGGATCTTATATGTCATTATTTTTAAAAATTTCTTTTAGAATAATGTTTCTCTTTAATTTATTGTTTTTCCTCTCTATCATTATGATAAATGAGGGGAGAGAGAAAAAGTAATAAAATTAAAATAATTTAAAGTAATATAAATGAGGGATAACATATAAAATTAAATAAATTTGGCATTTTATATTTTTATCAAATGGTATATATATAAATGATGTGATATGTTGAGTTCATGTAAAAATTTCTCACGGAAGAAGGAATGCAGAGGGAAAGAGATGGACGATGGAGCATGGAAGGAAGGGATGATACGGTACGGGACGTCAGTGGATATTGGGCTTCTAAAAATAGATTGGGCCACAAAAACACCAATTAATAATGTGAAGAGGTAAATTGGGCCATAGAAATCCCAATCATAAATGTGAAGAGGTTAAACCCAAAAAAAGTTGAGTGTCACTGCCGATTGCCCCTAAACTAGATATTACTTTTGCCAGAAAGCAAAATATTTTAATATGAGAATATATTAACATTGAAATGTATATATTATAACATTATTATAGGAGCGTATTTCAATTACATCTGTGAATTTCAATATGGCAAAGTTCCCCGAAGTTTCAATGACGTTTTCGCGGATGTTAGGTTTCTGAACAAGAAAGTTAGTAATTCAGCCATCGACTTTTCGTTTTCATTTTCATTGATTCCATAATAACAATCATGATATGATAAAATATGAAAAGTTTTTCGGCTTCATGGTAATGCGGCCTAATAGCTTATTGCTTATAATTATAATCTGTGAGCAATGTGATTTTTAATAATTTATATATTTTTATTCACAAGCAGGCAAGTGAAGCTGCAGGTGGAAAAAAAATAAATAAATTAACGCCTGATAAATAAATGAAACTTATGTTTTAGTTTGCGTGCATGTGTCTCAAAAAGAAAGTCCCACATTGTCCCAGTAAAAGGGGCTCGAAGAGTATAAATGTAAAATGACCGGTGGGCTGCAGGGTTCACTTAGACGAAAAATGAAATCCACACACTACATGATGCCAATCTAATTTAATTTAAAATTAAACTTGAAAATAGTGGATTTAGCCTCTGTATGCGAGTTGAATCTAGTATTGAGGAGGTCGATATGTTTTATCAAGTTATGTTTTATTAAAAAAAAAGGAAATTATCTACGAAGTAACTCGCTCCTTAATGGTGTAGCATAAAGAAAAAATTTAAAAAAAATGATAAATATTTTGCTTGTGAATTCTTCTATATTTGATAATTTGTGTGGTGATGTTATTTTGTTTACTTGTTTTTTACATAACAAAATGCCCTATAAAAAAAAAAGAACACCCTCATAAATATTTGAAAGTGCAAAAGTTGTATTACTTAGATTCTAAAAAGAGAAAAATTAGTTCTAAAAGTTTCAATTACATGTTTATTAGTTATATTGAATAAAGTGTAACTTACTATTTTTTTGGTTTTGAAAAGTACTGTTTTATATCAAAATGTTATTATAGAGACAATGTAGAATTTTTTGAGCATGTTTTTCCCTTAAAAATTGAGTGTATTCCTCAAAGATTTAAAATTCTTATTTTAAATAAAATTCAAACAAAGATTTGGCTTTAAGAAGAAGCAAGAGACAAAGAAAAGAAACAGCTTTTAGATATGGTTTTTATACATATTTAATACAACATGAAATATCAAATTTTTATGAAGTTATTTCTTTTACTAATGCTCAATTTTGGAAGAAAGTTATTGACATTAAAACATCTTTTTCTCATGACAAGAATTTATTTTATAAGAATTCTTATTGTTTTAATTTTCATATACAAATTTTATATTCACCAAATAGATGTTAAAACAGGCTTTCGAATTGTGATTATAGAAAAAAAGATTTATGTGGTACAATATCAAGATGCATAGTCCCTGAATAAGAAAATAAAGTTTATAAGTTTGTTAAATCCTTGTATAGCTTGAAATACATACCTAAATATATGGCATGGAAAACTTGATCAAGTTTTGATAAGTGATGATTTTTTACTGTTGAAGTAAAAAAATACATTTATATAAAGCTTATAAATGATAATTGTGTGATTATATATTTGCATGTGATGACATGCTTATTTTTTGTACTAGCTCATTCTAAATCATTTTTAGAAGCTAAACAATTAAGTATTGGAATGGAAGGAGGATTTTACAAACACACTTTTTATTGTATAGATAATATAGATAACTTAGATCTTACAGGTTAATTATAACCTCACTTTACCACTTCCCTCTTAAACTTCACTATTTTTCCATACACTCAAAAACTCCTGCTAGCTTATTTAATTATATTATTTTCTATAATCCTTCAACTTCAACTACCTACTCTTCCTTCATATTTATATACAAGTCACTTTCTAGCTAAAAAAAAATTATGGTTCTTTTTATAGATCAGTTTTTAAGAGAACAATATTTTACACAATTCTTTTTTATAAAAATCGTAAGGTAGTTATCAATGTTCTATATTATTGTCTAAACTCTAAAGAGAGTATATATGAAAGAAAATATTTTTTAAAGATGCTGCATTTAATAAGAGTAAATTGTCAAATCTCTTTTTTTAGACAATATCAATAATTTAATTATCTCTTTTTAATTTTGATGAAGTAGCTTGAATTGATTTATAAACCGAATCAAAGAAAATATACCAGGGTTAACAAATTAAAAACCAGAAGAAAAACGTGAATTTCTAAATCACATAATCGCACGGCACTCTCTTTTTTCACGACACAAAAATCACATAACATGTGGCGGGGGGTGAGATGGTGTACGTCCAGCCTTCTCTTTTTGACACAGAATGGGGGGTGTTTACATTCTTCCTATTAGAACTTAGCAATATATTCTCCCAATTTAATTTATAAAATATTTTTAAATAAAAATACATATAAGTAGAGTTTATTAAATATACTTTATAATTTTATTTTTTCAAAGCACAAATAAAAATTTTCAAAAATAAATTTCATTTAATAATTATTTGTGAAATAATATTATAAAAAGAGAATATAATGGCAAAGGATGCACTAAAAAAGTGTCATTAATGAAATATTATTTTTATCTTTTTAAAATGAAAAATCTCCCTCAAAAAATGTTTTATAAATTGAGAGTGGAGGTAGTCATAGTTAGAGCCAACTAAAAGTACTCTCACAGTTACTCCATCGTTTTAAGATTATGCATATCAATAAAGTACAAATAATAATATTTTACAAATTTACTTTTTTAAAATAAAATTATAAACTTTCAAAAATGTCATTTTACACTTAATCATTATACTATACAATAATGATATTTTACAAACTTACTTTTTCAAAAAAAATTATAAAATTTCAAAAATGTCATTTTACACTTAATTATTATACTATACAATAATGATATTTTACAAACTTACTTTTTCAAAACAAAATTATAAACTTTCAAAAATATCATTTTACACTTAATCATTATACTATAATATCATTTTAATTATTTCTCCACTTGAAGGGTAATATTAAAAAAGTATCATTAATAAAACCTTATTTTTCTCAAATTATCTTATATTTTAGAACAAAAAATTTCTCCAAAGTTATCTTATAATGTGAGTCTTAGGACAAAGGGAGTATTTAATATTTCGTCCTAGTTTACAAAACACTTGAAAATAATTTAATATTATAAAATAAAAAATAATTTAATAAAAATAAGCTTTTATTAATTATACTTATATGATCTTATTATTTCCTTCTTATTATATTTTCTCAAACAAATTTAAGGGATGAAATTGATAAAAATTAAGTTGAAGGGATCAAATTGATGATTCTCACATTTATATTATGTGATATTGAATTTTATCATACTTATTATACATGAGAGGAGTAACTTAATTTATTTTAGTTCATATTATTTTCATCCTTTTTAATAATCGAATGGGAAAGGAAGGGGATACACGTGGCCAAATAGGGATTGAGATTTGAAAGAGATTTTGTATGATAATGGGCTTGTAAGACAATATTGGGCCATGCCAAGACCATTCATCAATGTTAGAGATTAATCTGAAAAGGATGGCCCATTGGTCCAAACATGAAAGTGTCCAAGTCAAAAAGTCCAGAAAAGTTAGAGATTTTGTTTCGTTTTTTTTTTTGGGAGTATGAACGTAGAGAATTTTAATCCAAGATGTTTAGCAAGGGCCCATTTATTGGAAATGAATGGAAAGGGAAAATTCCTATGTTTGACTCGTTTGGTGAACAATGAAATGATAGGTGGGAGACCTACCATTTGTTGCTTGCATTTAGTGCAGAATAAAATATAAAGATAACTAACAAATTATAAAATAGAATGTTTTATTATTTAGATTTTAGGTCACTTGAAGTAACCCATCCTAAAATAATAAATTATGCTTTTATATTTTTAATATACACATTTTCTTGATATGCACATGAATAAAAATTTTGAAATAAAACAAGTTGATGTTCAACCTTTTTTTTTTGTTGGTAAAAGTTGATGTTCAACCTTTAATTTATGTACAAATAACACATAAATGTTAAATTTAATTTATAAATATAATTTTATTTAAAAAATAACAACTTATATATAAAATAAAATAGGTTGTTGTTCAAATTTTAAACTATGTGCCCTGTGATAACAAATTTTAATTTACCCCCAACGTGTATTCCTGTTTATGATTAAACTAATTGGAGTGTTAAAACATAACTAACTCACATATTACTTGTACAGGATTTCTATTAACACTGCATTTTACTAATGCTGAAATTCATGGATCTTACAATTCACAATTAGCTAAATTATCTCAAAGGTTAGATGTCAATTTTTGTTCCTTCAATCAACCTTCACCTCTTATCTAAGAGGCGGTTAATGATGAAAGTGACCAATTAGAGAACATCTATGTAATCTCTTTTGATTTGTATGATCCATTTTAGTTATAAAAAAAAAAAACAAAGAAAGAAACTGTACCTAGTTCCCCCAAAAAACAAAAATTTGTACCTAGTATGGTCCGGAACTGATTAAAACCAGTGAACCAAGCTTGAATCAAACCTGTTCACTTCAGTTAGCAATTTTTTTATTATCAAAAGAGTAGAAAATTAATGGACATGTCTTTATAGTTTTCTTCAATTTTAAATTAAATTTCTGTAATTTATTTTATCTGAATTTATCCCATAGTTTGATCCATGAGATATACTAATCCTTAAATAATGTTAAAATTATTAATGAGTGACTAATTTTTCCACAGCAGAAATAGTTTTCAAATTTATAAAAATTTTGTTTAATAAATTTGAAAAAAGAAGAAAGATTTATACATTTGAACCTCTTAATATAAGTAAAAACTTTAACTTGGGCCAAAGGTACCACTTATATGGTAGTACAGTATAGGATTATGTTTAAAATACAAAAAACCCATCAAAACTTTAAAGCTAAAAAAGAAAGCCCAAAAGGAGAAACAATGTTAATAGAAATAGGAGACCCTTCCAAAATTCAGTTATTATACCTAAGAAAATAAAACATAACAAAATTCAAATCCCAAATAAATGGATATTTTCGAAACTTACCAAACCAGCCCCTTTAGAACAATGAAAATTAAAAGAAATAATAACTACATCTGAAGGAGATGTTACCTATGAAATATTAAATAAATTCACCTGTTTACGAATAAAAGAAAATATCCCAATAAGTATACCTCGAACATCTTTAGATTAATTCCTATTTCTTTTTTTATAGTTTGTGTAACATATGAAAAATTGAAACTAGTAACCTTATAAACTTCGTTTTCTTTAAAGTCGGCATTGACCAGTTGGTCAATAATTCCTACATTATTTCTGTGGTTATTTCTGATTCTTCAGATATTTGATTATTTTTTATTTCTTCTATTTCTTCTGATTGTTCAGGTTCATTTATTTCCAGAAACATATATGGATTAAGGGAATAAAATGGAGAGTACCTCTAAGCAGTCCAGTAGATTTTCAGCTACGGTATCGACGAAAGAATCTTTTGGGCGCATCAACCAAGCAGCTCTGTCTCGCTACATAGGAGAACCAATTATAACTATCTTTAAAGTGAGAATGCTCTAGAATACTAAGACATTTATTTCACTGAAAGTCTAGGGCATGTACGCATCCAAATTATTGAACCAAAAACCTGTGTATGCTTAGCTTGCACTACTACAAAAATGGATTTTAGTAGTGTTTAAAATTTTCATTTCGTGGCATTATAAAACGCTATAAAATTTAATACTATCTTTGATTTTAAGTGGCGTTTTATTAATTAATGAAATGTCACAAGAAGCTAGCAACAACGGTAGTGAATGACACAATTGGCAGCCAAAAAATTTAAAAGATATCATTGGTAGAGAAGAAAAGACTAATTTAGATTATACATTTGAACCTCTTAATATAAGTAAAATAATAAAAAGATTTGATAACTCTTACAATAAAACAGTAGGAATAAAAGAATTACAGGAAGAAATCAGAAATATTAAACAAGAAATAAGAGAATTAAAGAATAATGAAACACAAAGAGATATTGAAATATTACAAATAAAAGCTTTAATTGAAAATCCTGAAATAGAGAAAAAATAGTGAAGATATTAATGAAATTTCAACAGAAATTAATCAAGACAGATATATTAATATGATATCTCAAATAACTTATAGAAAATGGTATTGCCAAGTTAATTTGGTAATAAATCAAGAATTTACTAAAACTATGATAGTTTTAGTAGATTTTGGTGCTGATATGAATTGTATTCAAGAAGGATTAATTCCTACTGAATACTATGAAAAAACTTATGAAAAAATTGGAACTGCTAATAATTCCCAACTTGATATAAAATATAAATTAACAAATGCGCATATCTGTAATCAAGGAATATGTTTTAAAAACATATTTATGTTAGTTAAAACTTTAAGTGAACCCGTTATTTTAGGAACTCCCTTTTTGGAACAAATTATACCTTTTAAAGTTGGAATAAAAGGTATAATTACTAAAATAGCTGGAAAGAATTTTATTTAAATGGATAAGTCCTCAAGCTAGTAAACAAATTAAAATGTTAAAACAAGAATCTATATTTAGGATTAATGTTATTAAAAGAAAACAAAACCAAATAAATTTTATTAATAAAGAAATTCATTATAAGAGAATTGAAGAACAAATAAAAAATTCTCAAATTCAACAAAGGATTGATATCCTTACAAAACAATTTGAGAAAGAAATTTGTTCTGAACATCCCAATGCTTTTTGAAATCGTAAAAAACATACTATTGAATTACCTTATAAAGAAACAAATCCCTACTAAAGCTAGACCAATACAAATGAATCAAGAATTGCTTGAATATTGTAAACAAGAAATTCAACAACTTCTTGAGAAAAAATTAATAAGACTTAGTAAATCTCCTTGGAGCTGTTTTGCTTTCTATGTTCAAAATTCTGTAGAAATAGAAAGAGGAGCCCCAAGATTAGTCATAAATTATAAACCTTTAAATAAAGTATTAAAATGAATTAGATATCCTATTCCTAATAAAAAAGATTTATTAAGAAGATTATCTAATGCATCTATATTCTCAAAATTTGATATGAAGTCAGGATATTATCAAATTCAAATAAGTGAAAAGGATAGATATAAAACTGCTTTTACAGTTCCTTTGGCCATTATGAATGGAATGTAATGCCATTTGGATTAAAAAATGCCCCTTCAAAATTTCAGCAAATAATGAATGAAATTTTTAATCCTTTTAGTAAATTTACAATTGTCTATATTGATGATGTTTTAGTGTTCTCTAATTCTATTGAAGATCACTTTAAACATTTGAATCAATTTTTTGATATCATCAAGAAAAATGGTTTAGTAATTTTGGCTCAAAAAATGAAATTGTTTCAAGTAAGAATTAAATTTCTTAGTATGGAAATTTATCAAGGAAGTCTTAAGCCAACTAATAGAGTCATAGAATTTGCTAATAAATTCCTTGATAAAATAATAGATAAAAATTAATTATAAAGATTTTTAGGATGTCTTAATTATGTAGCAGATTTCTTGCCACAAATTAGGACAATTATTGCCCCACTTTTTAAGAGATTACAAAAAAATCCACCAGACTAGTCGGATAAAATGACAAAAATTGTACAAGTAAAATTCAAGTCAAAAGTTTACCCTGTTTAGGAATAGCCAACCCTTTAGCCTTTAAGATAGTGGAAACTGATGCGTCAGAAATAGGATACGAAGGAATCTTGAAACAGTTAGAAAAAGAAAAAGAAAAAATAGTAAGATTTCACTCTGGAGCATAGACAAAGGCTCAACAATGATATTCCACTATAAAAAAAGAAATTTTGTCAATTGTTTTATGTATTTCAAAATTTCAAGAATATTTAATAAATCAAAAATTTTTGATAAAAGTTGATTGTAAAGCAGCTAAAAATGTTTTACAAAAAGAAGTCAAAAATTTTGTGTCAAAACAGATTTTTGCCAGATGGCAAGCTATTTTATCTTGCTTTGATTTTGAAATACAATTTATAAAAGAAAAAGAAAATTCTTTACCAGATTTTTTAACAAGAGAATTTTTACAGGGAAAAGTAAAAGATGAGTAAGAAGGATAAAGGAAAGGGTAAATCTACAATATAGCCAAATATTCCTCAAAAGCCAGATAGACTGATGAAAATAGGAGATTATGTATCAGATAAATCTTCTAGACCACAGACATATGACCAAGTTGTAAGCTCAAAAGTAAGCCCTTCTTCAAAGAAAACAGAATTCAGTCAATATGTTCCATAAGAATTCATAATGAATGCATGCCCTGTTGAACCCGAATTCAGAAAGCAAAATATAACCGATACAATTCAAGCTATTTGTATTATTTCTCCAGATATTTGATTATTTCCTATTTCCACGCAATGATGCAAAGGATGCAAGCGTCAAACATGGCGCCATGTGTGAGCGAGAATTTTTATAAATTTATAAAGAACTCTTCAAACAACAATTCAAAAGTTTTTCTTAAGCTAATCAATATCTCGTGCAATGCACGGATGTATGAAGGTAACTTTTTTATATAAATGGCATATAATTAATTATTGTTAACGAGTGAAATGATAAAATACAATTTAATATTCTTTTTTATATTAAATTATGAGATATTTATAAATAACATTTCACATACCACCAATAGATTAGATTAAATATACTTAACAATCTTTCCTTTTTAAAATAGAAATATACATTTCTAAAAATGTGCTTCATTTAATATATTGAAAAGAGATAGAAATTAAAATTAAAAAGATAGAGCAAGAATAAAATTTCAATAAGATTATTTAATGAAACCTTAATATTTTTAAATATTATATTCTAGAATATTAAATCTCTTTTTAAATTGTCTTATAATTTAAGACGAGGGAAGTAATTTTTAAGCATTAATTAGACGGCCTCAACTCCATATCGCAAGGTTGCAAAAAGTGAAGGTATGTGGCTTATCCCTTCCCCCTGAAATCATGCCACTATCAAATTGCCATCATCCAAATCAATTTTTAACTTTGAAAAAAAAAAAATATCACATCTAAAGACCTATAAAAAAAACTTCAATCATCGACAAGGACTAATTAATAATAAGTCCTATTTGAAAAAAACAAGTTCATGTTTCTATTTTAACAACAATATATTTCATATTAGTTATTATCTATGAATAAGTTTTTTTGCCTAGTTCTTAGACGTAATTCTCCCTAAAAAATAAGAATAAAATGATTAGAAGTTAAAATAACAAGCGAGTGGGAGGAATAACGGGTGAGGAAAATGGGAAAAGGGGAATTGAGATAAAAAAAATTGAAGATGTAATTTCTATATAATTTTGAGACCAAAAAATTTATATATAATTTAAAAGCACAAATATAATTTACCAAAGACCATAGAATAAAACTGAAATATAACAAAAATATCTTCTCAATCATGACCGCACATATATAAAGGTTTATAATTAGAAAATTAAAATTTAACATTTTGGTTTGGCAAATAATATAGTTATTTATCTTAATCACAAAATGTGAAAAATTCAACGCCAAATAGCAACTAAGAATTTTCTTCAATTGAAGTGTCCATGCTGCAAAACTTAGTAAAAAAAGAAATCCACAAAAAAAGAGAGAAGAGTGACGAACCCAGTAATCCAAAGAGCAAGTTGAATTAGAATACATAAATTTGTAGAGAAAATTTGTAAAGAAATTTTTATGCCCACCAAATGTGATAATAATTACATATTAAAATAAGACCATGCATGCAATCAAATTGACAGAGAATGACAAAGATTCAAGAGATAATCAACATATAAATTGAAGAAAAAGAATAAGTGAAAGATATAGCAGAGAGATGTTGAAAATCAATGGAGTGATTTAATTTTCAAATTAATGCACATGAGTTTGTAAAAGACTTGCATCAAGGAATGGAATCTATGGGCATCAAGGCCTCTTTATACCGTAAGAGGCACTTTTTCCTACAATATATAGATATCAAGGCAAATAAATCTCACTACTCCTTATCAATGCACAAAAGAAGAGATCTATAAGTAGCATAAATAATATAAGAATTTTAAAATAATACTCCCTCCTTCCCCAATTATAAGATATTTTTAGATAAAATTTTATATACCAATAAAGCTCATTAAATACACTTTACAGCCTTACTTTTTCAAGATGAAATATAAATTTTAAAAATACCCTTCATTTAATACTCCATTGATAAAAGAATATTGAAAAGAGAGAAATATGGAAATGATAATATTAAAAATTTATCATTAATAAAATCTTATTTTTATCAAAATATCTTATATTTTAGAACGCTAAATCTTCCCTAAAAGTGTTCTATAGAGAAAGGCTTGAAGAAATCACTGCACATATCCACAACTTTATCAACAAATTTTAATATGTCCTTCACAAGTTGATAGTGTATGACTTATATCTCTAACATTGCCCTCACAGTGAGATAGCAAATCCAATATATTAGTTTACCTTCTGGTGGGTTCACCAAAGGTTGTATTATGAAGGAGCCAAAAGGTTGATGTATAATCCTAAATTAAACATCTGTTTCCTACCTTCAATGAATATGAAACAAATAATCAAGTCAAAATACACCTTGGTGGATATTTCAATAGATGCTTTTGTAAAAGATTTGCTTGGATTTGCCATAAACTTTCACTCTTTACCTCTTTGCAATACAAAACGATGTTCAGAACTCAATTCTCACAAGCTAAAACGTTTAAAACCAACTAAAACTAATTAATGTTAATTTTTTATTTTGTATAAAAAGGAACAGATCAACTGAAATCTTGCACACAGTAACATCACTGGTAGTTACGAAATTTCAATCATTGCAACCAAAATGGTGTCCATAGTCATTTGCTTGATTCAAAAACTAGTTTTACAGTGAAATTTCTCGTGATAAATGGTTTCCTCCTCCTCTGTTTTGTCAATCTCAATTAACATATAAATATATAATTAAAAACTGCTTTCTGGGTTCACGGAGGGTATACAATTTTCTATTGGGACCCAATTTTTGTCTAAAAAAAATATATAAATAAAAAAAACCTACTTTGCTTCATAAAATTGAAGATCACATGGTCCCAATTCAAACGTATTTCAAAATTCCTAATTGTATATCCAAATAACAAAAAAAAAAAATCAAGAGGTAGGCACTGCATATGTGAAATTCAAAAGTGACAAATGAGAAGTGTCCCAATAGTTGAAAAGTGGTCTTGGCGCAAACGCCAGAGTATCATTGAAGTGAGGCAACCCTTGTGCCTTTGATATCATTGAATCCAACGACGCCTTATTGGGCTTTTGAATCTACATTGGTGACCACCTTCGACATTATCTTCATCAAGAAGTGAAAAGAGAAAAATGGAAGAAGAAAGATTTTCGGCATCACTGAATAGCACGTTTAGTCTTAGAAAACTGAAATTTTCGTCTTCGGCTCATTTGAATCACGAAGTAAGGAAGGAGACGAAGTCAATCGTGCTAACTTCCTCAATTATGAATTAAAAAACTAAATTGATATATCTAAATTATAAATACACTATTCATAGTGCACATTTAAATTATAATTAAGAATTAAAATTAATTTCACAAGTAGGATTTGGGATGAGGAAATTATGATACTTCTAAGAAAAATTTTAAAATTATAAATTAGTTGAGAAGTTATGGTTGAGATCATGGAAAAGTATGTTTCGGGATAGGGAAAGCAGTTTTTGTCAGTTTTAGAGATAACATTGATATTATTTTTTAAAGAAATATTTTCACAAATTAACAATGATGTGGATAATCTAAAATTGCAGTATTTTAAAAAATGTATAAGTGTCAAGCTTAGAAGAGTGTTTGTTATTCTTCTATGATGTATATATAGATTTACAAGTAACCATATATATTCATAAAACTATCTATCAATTTATAATTGATTTTCTGTATATTCACAAATGAATTTTCTTAAATTTATTAATAACCTTCTATTAATTATTTCAATAACTAAAATATTTTAGTTATAAATAAAGACTATGATCATTTTATAGGATTTCAATATTTCAAGACTTTAAATATCATTATCATTAATATCTTTAGCATAAAAGAACGTGTGGTCCATACCCTCACATGCGTGGATACTGGTCATTGAGTCTGCATTTTTCAAATTGTTGCTCTTTTCAATCTATAAAGGCATGTAACATGTGATGGGCCATAGGATATAAATCTTCTAAAACTGTACTCTTTTCAGATTATAATATAAATTATGGTTAACTAATTAATGTTGATAAAAAAGTCAGTTAGAATCTTGTTTTTTTAATTTTCTTTTACATATTTTCAATTGTGCTATTGAGATCAATAAATATAACATTTGACTTGTTCAAAACACTCTCATTAATTACTCAATAAATTATGGGTATAATTGAAAAAAAATAAAAATTCCTATCGAATTACCCATATTCTGAATTACACAAAACTTTTTAAAATGATTTATATTATGATTCAAATGGAGTAATTAATGAATTTTTATGAAGTTTTCCTTTTTAAGAAAGAGAGAGATTATTTTTATTTTATAAAAAATAATAAAATGAATGTAAATATTAAAAAAAACTTCACTTAGATTCATTAATCCCAACTTTAGAGTATTTTAATCATGGGCCATAAACCCAAAATATATCTGCCAATTAATCAAGTGGCAAGACCAAGAGTCCACGAGGACAAAATTTCCAAATTATTTTAAATCTGAAAGTAATCAACTCGGTATTTGTCTTTTGACAAAGAAAGAATAAAAGATAATTAATAATTACTCATGCATGCATTTGCACATCTGAAACTCAAACGATGCATTTCCTCAAAAGCGGAAAAAGAAAATGATCCGAGAAAAATTATCTCTCTTTTTTTCTAGATAACTATCCACTTTTTACACATATTGTTTGATTAATTAACTTGCTAGCATGTACACGGGAACAAACACTTATATTACAAAAAGTTCGAATATATGATTGCACATTTGCACTTACAATACTGATAAATATGATGGGATTAAAATAAAAATAAACTTCTTTAAATATAAAGAAAAAGAGAAATTAAAAAATAGGTTTTCAATAAAGAAATGATATAAAAAATTGTCTAATTACCAAACATTAAATGCCCAAGTAGCTATAACTTAATTGGCCCAATCACTGAACATTTTTCCAAGAATAATAAAGCCTAAAATTATAACTACATGTATTAAATAGATTAGATTGCTATGCAACAACCTATGACAGATGCTTTAAAATGGAGTGTGCATTTTGCTCATGTAGACATCAAAAATAAAAAAAGTTGTTACAAATGGAAGGTTTACATGAATTTGCAAGGGAAAGAAAAGCCAAAATCAAATATAAATATTAATATCACCCTAGTTGTGATGACATGATGAAAAAGCTCCAATTTTAATTTCGAGATAGGAAATAGGTCCTGCAATAACTCACTATTGATCTGAGTAATAATGTTTGCATAACGCAATGCAAGACCAGCAGAATCCAACTTCATATGACTTCCTGGAGAATCTTTTCCTTCACTAACAAAATCTGCATTATATTGGATTTGCAATCATTTCCACACATATAAAAGCAACAGTCTCCATCATGCAAGGAAAAGGAAATGAAATAATCTGTTCAAGATTACAAAGTATAAAAAATAGGACTTCACATCAAGATTAATACATAGATCGAACATTCATTTTCAAATAGAAGTTTAGTGCGATGGTTAAAAAAATACTATGAAAATATATTTTGCCTCACATTTATTCACACAACTTGATGTCAAAGAATTGAAAGCATATTTTATTCTCATATAAATCATGTATAGAATGAATACTATCATACTTTACAACATTAATTTTAGGGACGGAACCAGAGCTCCAGGTGTTGGGGGGCAATTATAGGAAAAAAATATTTATTTGATTTTTTATTTTAAATATTTATTATCAAAATATTTTTAAAACGATTTTTGAAATAATGAAACCTTTGGTCTCCAAGTTTATTTTAGTTATCGATTTGGTTTTTGAAATTTTAACTCATTTTCCTTGAGCTCCCATATCCTAAGTCTTTGATCCATACTAATCACCAAGGCTCTAACTAGAGATCTCAGGTTAAGGTGAACCAACTCCCTTACCTATTGATCTAAGTATTTAGTGGTTGAAGTTTTAATTCTATCAATCAGGTCTTTAAAATTTTATAACCTTAGAAAATTAGTCCTTGTGTTTTAAAGGGGAATAATAAAATAAAGACTAATTATGTATAATTATGAAATTTTAAGTACTTAATTGATAGAATTTAAACTTTATGAACCAAATCGATATCCTAAAATAAATATTAAGGAACAAAAGTTTTATTATAGTATAATTTTATAAGTAGAGAAATTTTTCAACATTAAAAATGATCAAGAAAAAAAACTTTTTAAACAATACATAAAGATATATTTTTATGATTTAGGAGAATGGTGACAATCAAAATTAGAGGAAATGAATAATTTATTCACATTTTTATTTACTATTACATGTACGTAGATAAAGAGAGGTAAATATTGATAATTAATGCTCTATAAATATTCCTAAATCATAGAAAGGTGACATGTGCAAGTGAAAGAGAAAAGGGGAAAAAAAAGGGAAAGGAATGGACAATGAATTGAAACAAGGGGCAAAGTTAAAAGTAAAAAAATGAGGGGGGGCCAAGGATGTAATTTTCCTCTTTGATCTAATCTCCCTCTCAAGTCTCACTTTGTTAAATGGGGGGGAAAAAAAAACACACCCACACACACACAATCTTTGGGTTCAGCACAAGGTAGGTCCGCCTCTGCACTGATTCATCTCTGAATGACAGCATACAGCTAGCAGAAAGCTCCATCCACCAACACACAAT
This sequence comes from Prosopis cineraria, assembly GCF_029017545.1. Lineage (NCBI taxonomy): Eukaryota > Viridiplantae > Streptophyta > Magnoliopsida > Fabales > Fabaceae > Prosopis > Prosopis cineraria. Next base: position 19,540,356 of record NW_026555340.1, on the reverse strand, counting down.
ATAATATTACTAAATATAAACTCCAAAAGCTAAACCATGTTCCTTGTATACTGGCATATGAATATGAAAGAAAACTTTAATACCCCCAATAAATTAGCAATAATTTATTGAAACAAACCAAAACTACCAAATGCTTCATGTATCTTCAAAAGAAGAAATGAATATGCCAGCTATCATGAAACCAAATTAAATAGCCATTAGTTATCTAGGTAGTGAATTGATAAATTTTTAATATCTTTGATGTCATGGAAACAATTCTAAGTTTAATATTATCCTCAGATATTAATTATTTGTCCTCACTGTAACCAGTTAATGCATCTATATTTGCCCCCCGCCCCCAAATAAAAAATAAAAAAAATCTTTCTCTTCCCAAGAAAATTTTGTCAGCCTATAAAATGTCCATCATCTTTCTCCATTTTGTCTCATCAATCGCAGAGTACTGCATTCTCGTGTATGCAGATCAGAAAAATTCTATCCCGACTCCAAAAGTATTCAATAAAAATGTATTTCATTTTTGAAATCATTGAAAACAAAAACACCGCTTCTAAGTTAGCTTTAAGCCTTTAACGCATGCCATCAAAATATCATTGACAGGCTCTTCTAAATTATAAATTTATTTTGATGTATTAAATGAAATTGCTAGGCTACAAAGCTTGCCATCAATGAGATTCGTAAAGTCCAATCACAGACTGATGATGTATGTTGTGATGCTCATAGGTTCTGTCAAAGGAGTAATAAAGAGGAGTTGAGGATGGATTTGCATGTATGTATGCATGATTTTATATTTTTATATGTGTTGAATTGAATTGTATTTGTGAATTTGGTCCACTCAACAGATTTTTACATGCCTAGTTTATTGGGTAAACATTTTATGGTTATTGAAATTTTTGAATCTCATTATGCAAGCCTGTGCAAAGAACCCAAAGCCCGGTTTACCTGGTGACATTGGACTAGGTTTCAACCCAGTGAAAATCAGCCTGGAAACTAAATGGGAGATTAAGTTAAATGAGATAACAGAGTATCGGGTAGAAGGTCTTGACTAACTACCCTGATCTGACCTGGGTATATTATTTTCTAAAAAAGTTCATAATCGATGCTATGCTTTTGTGCAGGATAGGAAAGCTTCTTGAAGCCCTAAAATTTGATGCATTACTTCATTATTTCTCTTAGATATTTCTACACCTCTCTTTGCCATCAAGTTTTGTCTCCCTCATTTCTTTTCAAATATGTGGCTGTTCACATAACCCATCCTTACCGTGCTCTCATTGTGAAGATCTCCCTAGAGACCACCATTTCTATTCAGGTTTATCTTCCTCTCCATCTCACTCCATGTATCCGAACTCGATTTGCTCTATAATTAGTTCTATTTATTTGTCATTTTCTCTTGTACTTTCGCATCTCTTTTCTTGTTCATTACTATGTAAAGTATGGCCAATGCTATATAAAGATAAGATCTTTTTTATTTTTTTAATATCAATATGTTTTGGTGGAGGGGTGGGGCATAGGTGGATCTTTTTATTTTAAAATATTTTTTTTTATGATTCTTCGTTCGACTATCATAGCAATATCTGGATCTATTATGACTTTTTGATATACTATATTTATTATTTCGTTTTGTGTAGTGTTTGAATATATTGCTAATAGGGGGGACCATGGGGTTTGGGAGCATGTCCACACATGATGGTCATTATAAGGTCGGTGTGATTGAAGTAGTGCACGGAAACTAAAACTCTGGTTTGAACATTTCTTTAATTACATTATTAAAGTCTAGAAATGCTAATTAAAGGTGCTGGATCATAACTTCATAAAGACAAATGAATGGTGGCTTTTTAGCTGAGATCCATCAATTTATGAATGTCTCAGTTAAGCTCTTAATTCCTTTTTCCTTGGCCACCAGCTCCTTTTCGTCGTGCATATAGCATGTAAATATAGTTATTAGGGACTATATACAGTTCTATAAAAAATTTAATGGCCGATCCTTTTGATGTAATCTCATTTTGTGTCTTCAATGCAATTCCTCTCTATTTTCAGTATTATAAGGCATTTCTAATTTAATTATACTCTTAATGAATTAGTTAATTATCTTTAAAATTACATACTCTTTCTATGCATTTTGTCATTATTTAATAGAGTATCTCAATTAAAAAAAAACTTATTAATTGCAATATGGAAAACCCAAAATATCTTATATTTTAGAATATGAAACTTTGAAAAAATATCTTATAATATTAAACGGATATAAGCATATTGATCCTTTGCCAAAAAATATTGACGAGTTAATTAGACATTTCAACCTAATGTAAACATTATCAGATTCCATTAAAACCAATTACTATATATAATATATATATTTTAGGGTTAAAGGAAAATTTTTCTTTAGACTGTAAGTTTAGGAGCATTTAAAATTCTAAACTCTTCTTTGTGTAATATTCTCCTTCAACATTTAAAAATAAAGCAATATTACATTCCATTAAAAAAATGGGAGAATGACATTTAACGCCATCTCAAGGAAATTTATCATGATAAAGGCTCATTAGTTTTGCATCGAATAATGTTATGTGAAAAACACATATATATTATATAAAAACTGAACCTTAACTTGTATCTTTTGTTAGGATTTTTTTATAAATTTAACAATAACATGTACATGCATGTTTTCACAAAATAATATTTAATACAAATTAAAATTGATAGGCTCTTATTGCAATAAATTTCCTTGAAAAGGCCTAAAAGTCATCCTCCCTAAAAAATTCTTAAAATGGTAGACAATGACTTTAAAAATTACAGAAAAGATCCCAAAAAATTATATATAAGTATCACATAAGAAAAGTAATACCGATTAAGTTCTTTAAATTACAAGTAAATAATTAGAGACAAATGTCATTTCTTTACATGCAAAAGACTAATATTCAAATTTGACCAAGCACTTTAACTGGTTACCGGATGATTATCGACTTGCTATTATTGATTCCAACACCAGTAAGTAATTAAAAATAATATATTTATTTTAATGATATCTTATGAAATATTAATTATTATTATTATTATTTATAAATACTCCTCCAAAATTCATAATTCTTCCTTTAAAAAATAACGGCTCAACTAATGTATCTAAAATTTATAGATGAATGCTTTTTAACAACTCAACTGTTATTATTTGTCAAAAAAATCGCATTCACTTTTAAATCAAAAAACACTAGTTAAGATGTAATTTTGAAAAATTATAACTCAAAAGTCAACTTGAAAAATGTGAGTGAAGATTTTTAAATAATAATAATAATCTTTAAATTATTAATACTTTAATAAGATGTTATTAAAGTAAATGTAATATTTTTAGTTGCTTACCAGTATTGTTGCTAGTAATGATTATCTGATAATCCTTGATAGATGGTCAAAGTGGCTAGTTAAAATGGTATATTTTAGCTTTCTATATAGGAAAAAAAATAATACTTGTCTCTTATTATCTATTGTAATTTAGAAAACTTAGTTGGTATTAATTTTTGTATAAGGTACTTATTTGTAATTTTCAAATATTGGAGAGGAACATTGCACCAAAAAGAAATTTAAAATCTAAGACACTCCTAGGCATATAATTTTGCTTGGGAGAGAACATGAATAAATATTCTTCATAATATCAAAAACTAAAGTTGCAATTAAAGTTTAATTATTACAAACAGCGGAGCAAACAGAAATCACCACTTCCCTAATTAGTAATTACTATAACATCGATCCAAGGATCCAAATTCGTACTGAAAATACACCATGCAGGACTAACGAATGAATTTAAAACACAAAGGGAACCTAGTTTATTATTGAGATTCATGATGAGAAGCTTGATTTCTTCAGATAGATCAAAGAGGTTTTTTAGGCAGTCGAGATGCATAGCTGAGGTTTTCTCCAATGACATTTAAGTTCTTGGTAGTGCCCTTGGAGAAGGTCGAGGCATTTGAAGGAGTGCCGTTACTAGCATTAACCTTCTTCTTAGAGGCTGATGAACAAGAAATGCTGTTGTTCTTTGGATTAGAACCCATTAATCCTGCAATACCAGTTAATTGAAACTCACATTACTAGAGAGTATATGTTTGATGATTTGACAGATTCATCCCATAAAAGCTCAAGCAACAAACTCATATTTGATATTTCAAAAAAGGAAAAAGCGGAGAGGAAGAGAGAAAAAGGAACATAAAGAACGAGTACAAAAACTAGGGTTTCATTTCAATGAATTAATGTGTTTGTTGTCTGTGTGTATATCATGAGTCCCACGTCAAGAGGCCACATTTGTGAAATGTGATTTATAAGTCAATTAAGTACCTTCTCCTTATGAAGCACCTTTTGGAGTGAGTTCTACTTAGGGGGCTTGTGGTCGTAACATTGGTACTCTCATTGAGAGTCATCATTTGGGGAAAGGGCTAATGTTATGACCACAAGCCCTCTAGATAAAAACTCAACCCTAAAAGATGTCTCATAGGGAAAGAGTGCCCAATAGACTTATAAACTACACTCCACCAATTTAGCCTCCCAATATGGGACTCATGACATAGCCCACCCTTCAAGAGCTAGTGTCCATGATCACTCATGGTCCACGGCACTTCACTCAACCTTTAGCCAATTAGCCTCTCCATAAGCAACCCTTTTCACGAACAGTGACTCTCAATAAAGGACTAATATCACGACAACAAGCCCTCTACATAGAACTAATCCCAAAAGGCACCTTATAGGGAAAGGGTATCCAGCTAACTTATAAAAACCTATTCCACCAATCTGGCCTCCCGATATGGGACTCATTACAGTGTACTAACATGATCACACTAGTTGATGAGAGAAGAGGACATGAAATAATAGCCATACAAGACTGTCTTTGCTTCTATATCTATTAATCTACTAATTGATATGAAAGTCAGGAAACATGGATACAGAAAGGTAGGATTCCTGGAACTGAACGATGGAGCTAGATTGGACGATCCAACGGGTCCACCAAACTAATTGACACCTCGGTTTCTCTACCAAAAAATGGTTCTAGGTTGAGCTAGATTGGAACGATAAGAACCAGCCTTCAACCTAGAACTTGCTATTGAGCTAGCAAAGAGGGCTGGTTTTAGTGAACTGGACCAGACTTGGATTTTTTTGGGAAATAGACTTTTTAACACCAGGAAACTAAAGAAAATAAATTCAGATGGATGATAACGAAGAAGAATATTGTTGAAGAGCACTGAATAAAAAGGAAAAAATCTAAACTGATTTAAAAAAATATATATTAAAAACGTCTTACCATTATCATTTTTTCGATCATAACCCAATAAAGTGACGACCTTTCTCTCTAGTCTCGACGACGTTGCAGATTTCACTTGTACAGGGAGAAATTTTCTGCAAATGACGAAGAAGAAAGATGGAATTAAGTACAAGGGAAGAAAGAGAATGATATTTGGATGGGAAAAAAAAAAAAAGGAGGATGAAAGAAATGAAAAGACAAAAACTGTGTGGATGGAGTAAACAAGGGGGAATTGACTTTTGGTTATTGTAAATTTGTTTATACCACAGCGAATACAAAAGAAGGTAGACCATAGATAATGTATCACTGTCAACAAAAAAGAAAAAGGGTCGATGGGATTTACATGTGAAATGAGGATTGGAAAATGAAATTTACTCGAGAGTGACAGCAAAAAATTTGGGGAAAATGCAAAGTTTAATTTTTAATTATTTTATATAATATGCATGTTTCAATGTGCTATTTTTTTGGTAAACTATCGCAAATGCTATTTTAATTTTAAATTTTTGAATATTTTATTTTTTTATAAATGTATATATATTATTTTTTTATTAGTTATTATGTTACCAATAGATCACCGAATTAATCAATTGAATCATAAAACTCATGATCAGTCACTTTTTTTTATTTACTGTCCAATTTTGAGTTTTAAAACATCAAGTTTTAAAACTTCGCTGGTGTGTGACAGATTTGATTTCCACATTCCACAATAATATATAGTATTATACTCATATTCAGCAAGGTTGTAATTCATCAGCTTCACGCATGTCAACATTACCAGGGGATGCTAATTAGTAATTATTCACACTATCACGGGGTGGTGGGTCCAGGGAAATGATTATTACACGATAAATAGACCCATGTTCAGCAGGTTGCCGAGTTGCATAATCTTGTGAGTAATCAGAATCTGCCAAAGTAGATTTTACGCTAACCATATTAACTTTTCTACCTTGGGATTTACTTTAGCTACTAGCAATCTCCCAAAGGAGACTCGCACACTCTGATTCCTCTCACCCTTGGGATCTGTATTATATTGTTTCTATTTCTGTGGAACCAAATTAAGTGCACTGTCAAAAAATATAGCAACAAAATTTAAAATTAAAATTTCTTCAATAGTTTGATGTGAGTTTTGGAAGAGGAAAGCATACATGAATTGATTCGCCAGTTGGTTGATTATCACCAAGCAGGAACAGAGTCACAGACTCTGAACTCGGTTGGGTTACACAACAAACACACAGAAAAAAGGATAAGAGAAAGCAAGGGAGAGATTATTGGGCTATTTGAAACTATTTTTATTTTATTATTTTAAGAAATGGGTGTTTTGTAAACATGTTTTGAAAACAAAAAAAATAATAAAAATATATGTTTTTTTTCATTCTCCCTTGTTCTCTAAAATAATAATCCCAAACATCTAAAAATTATTTTTATTTTTCTATTCTCAAGAATAATATTTTATTTTTTCTCTAAAATATTTTTTAAAAACATATTACCAAACATATTTTTTTATTCTTTTGTTCTAAAAAAAAAAAAACTGTTTTCAAAACAGATTGCCAAACAAGCCACAGTTACTTGAGAGAATGCAGAAGTGGTTAGTTTCCACACACTAGCCACACTTATAAACTAGCCACACACCTAATAGTATTTATTCATCGTGCATGGTTGCTCAAATAACCATTCCTTCTCTTATTCAAATAAGGAAAACGAAAATTTGCATTAAGGAACCCAGAGTGTATTACACACATTTTGATCCAAATTTCTCAATATTATAATAAACTCCCATGGACTTATTTATTAGGCCCAACCACCAAGGTGGATAACCCAATATTTGACTTATTCATAGTGGTCTCAGCCATTCTTTCATAACAGAGGCTTAAGTGGTGATTATAGTGAAGAAGAAATTCCCTTGTACAAACATATTTAAAATCATGGAGTATTTGGAAAAAAAATTACCTCAAATTTGAAAATTAGTCCCCAATGTATAATGTGCTCCTTCTAATCCTATTTATAAGGGGGGAGAAAAGAACTTAATTGTTGGGTCTTATTTATAAGTCTTATCATTATTTTTTACCATAATTTTTCCTTTTTTTTCTATTCAACATTAAGAAAGAAAATATATTATTAAAGAATGCATATTTAATAGAAGTAAGGTTTAAAATTTATTGCTCATAAAAAGTTTGAAACCTATTAAATTTTATATAAAATAATGAATTTTAATATTTTATTTGGTTTTGGTAAACATGTTAAAAGTAACTTATAATAGGTTATAATCCTTGTTGTCACTGTGTATGGGCCCCACAACTGTTTCACATTAGCAGATAATGAAGAAGATGATGGGTTTCTACAAAAGAGTGATTTTGTTCTTGAAAAACTTATTTAGTGGCATATTGCTCCGCCTTTCAATATTAGATGCTCGACACTTTTTAAAAAAAATTAGGAAAAAAAGTCTTTTATATTAAAAAGAATGTCTTTAACCCTAAAATATTTTACTTTCTTGCCGAAAACAAGCTGGGTTAGGGCAATCAGCAGCAGCACTCCGTTGTTGGGTCAACAGAATTACTCCTTTTCGGCATAACCTTTTTAACATTGGTTGTCGTGCTTTCAAGGCCTAATTTGGATTAACGAACCTTTCTACATTGGTAATTGGGCTTTATATGACCCAATTTATTTTTTGAAGCCCAAAATCACCTGAGATCCTATACCCACCGTACATCCTTTCCTTCTATGCTCCATCGTCTCTCATCCCCTTCTTCCTTTCCTTGTCCATCCCTTTCCATCTTTACCCTAATCATTAATCTTATCATTAATCTCATTTTTCTAGTGGGAAAATGACAAGAAAGGACCTTAGAAGGAAAATAATGACGCTTAAACACCCCTAATTCAAGAAATACCAATTAAGGACTAGAGACTTTTACTGAATTTTTCAATATAATTAACGGATAAAAGTGACCTTACTCTGTCGAAGACATGGAGACTTGTAAAAACCTAGAGACTTTGACTGTCAAGATCATGCCAATTATTTGCTGAATTCGATTTTCCAATTATTATTTTACCTTCAAGGTCATTCTTTGTCTTTTTGTTATTTTTTATTTTTTTTCCCTCCCCCAATTAACATCCACACAATGATTGTGATGATATCATGTCTCTGGTGGGACTTTGTAATTTGCAAAAACTGATCAAAAGGGGCATGAGCTAAATGTATTTAGACATACGGATCAAAATTTTACAAAAATTAAGCTGGGGTGAGGAAATTACCAAATATTCTTCTAATTTAATATTAATTTAACATTAAAAAGGTACAGTGGATTCTATGTGAACAATCAGCCACATTGTGACACATGATCCTTACTTTTTAATGTGTGTGTGTGTGTACGCATATAATGGGACCTACACTAATCACCTAATCATTTAAATATTTTCCGCAATATCAATATTTTTTTCAATAATCTTTCACACTTTTTCAAAGTTTTTGATATATTTTGAAGAAAAATTTCTTCAAGTAACTTCAATCATCATCCACTGAAAAAAATTTCAACATATCTCCATCAAATTTTCCGTGGAGATACGTGGAAGACTTTTGAAGATTAATACAAAAACTCTTGAAAAAATTGAAACTGTTGAAGAGATGTTGAAAAATTTTGAAAAAAGGTGGAAGATAATTGAAGCTAATTGAAGAATTTCATTTTTTAAAGATATGTTCAAGCTACTTGAACATACATATGTTTAAGAGAACATATGTGAATGATGATTAAAGCTAAACCATAAGAAGAATAGATCATCATGAGGATTCTTTATACGGCCATATTATCATTTTCATAATTATGATAAGGTGCACGTAACATGTATACTTTGTATTTGGTGCATGATACATATGTTTTTCTAATATTTGTATAATTAATTTTTTTCTCAAAACGTCTTATTTTTTTTTTTAACAAAAGAGAGTAAGTCCCCGGTCGTGAAGACTAAACTTATTACCATTAAATATTGTAATTTAAGTTAAGTCTCATGTACAACATTGATCTTAGGCCACGTTAGGATCTCTAAAACATTAAAGCTAAACCTCTAAGAATTTAAGCAGAGAAACTCATCTTTAATGGATCATGGGTTCAATTTAAAAAAATTGATTAACAAAACGTGATGATGTTTTATAATATACTCTATAAAATTATGATAAAATGAAAATGTTTGAATGATTTTTCAAATCATTTTTTTACTATATTTCAGAATCAATTTTGAATGTTCAAATTATGATAAAGGACATTTTTTGTAATGTAAATATTGATAAGTAAAAGGGAGGTTAAGATTATAGAATAGACTTCTAGCAACTCCCAACAATTGTAATTGATTTTCAAATGGGGTTATGATCAGATTTTTTTATGCACTATTCATTAAAGAGACAAGTGCAAAGCGTACTTAAATCTCAATTTAAATTAAAAAAATTAGAAAGAACTCGTATGAAAAATTCATTGAAATTTATAAATTTTCCTCTAATAAAAATGTAAAGTATTTTATCAAATCTTGCCTTTCAACATAATAGTTAATTATTTTCAAACTAAATATTTACTCTTATTTAATAGCATACTTCACCTTAAAATAAATATAAAGTAATTTATTATGTAACATTAATTGTACTTAAAACGTTAAAATGTCTTAATTTTTTTAACATATAATATTTTAAAAAATACATTATAGTTTTTTAATTGAGGGAGAAATTAAGATTTTTTTTTTGTTACAAAATTGTCTACTGTTGAGAAGAATTCTCTTTTGATAACTACACTCCCCGCCTTCTCTTTCCACCGAAGTTCCCACACTGCATGGACACAATAGTTACTGTACACTGCATGACAAAAGACGCAATTACTAGACACTTCACGACAATTGACACAAACCAATAGACTTTTACAAACTTCACAAGGCCAGGCATACACACTATACAATGTCATGCATTATTATTAGGAAAAATTTCAACAAAGGACATCCTTGATCAAATTTACTTACAATCAAAGTCTCTAAATTTTTAAATTTCACTACAATCTAAAAGTATTGATTTGATATCAATTTTTTAGAGAAAATGACAAATTTTTTTTCTTTAAATTAATATCAAACTTTCTTATTTCATTGTTAATTAGTCTACTTTAACTTGTTCATTTACTTACGAAATATTATTATTGCTCTACTTAATGTGTTAGTATTTTAAGTGTTTAAATCATTTTAAGATACTTATTGATTCTTATACTGTAGATATTTTATTTACTTACGGACCATTATTAATTGTGGTACTTCACTTGTTTATTTGCTAGACCTTCACTTGATTTCATTTCAAAAAAACAAACAAGTGAAGTAGGACAATAAACAACAGTCGATAATAAATGAACAAGTAAAGTAGGGTAATTAACAAGTGAAGTAGGGTATCCTAATATTAATTTAAATGAAGGTAATTTATCATTTTTTCATAAATTTAATATTAATTCAATACTTCTAAACTATAGTAAAAATTTAAAATTTAAGAAAAGCTTTTGAATATAATTAAATATGGTCAACATGCATTATTATTTATATCAACCACTTTCTATACACACCTTCAATGTGTTTGATTTAAAGGAAGGGAGGGATAAAAGGGAGGAAATGAGAGGGAGGGTACGAGAAGAGAGACAATGGTCCCTTGTTTAATTAATGCGCTGTCACATGTTGATACAACTTTTTGATTTTTAAATACCAATAATCTCATAATTGAGAATTTGATACTCGTTTGTGCGCTGTCGTTGTCTCGTTGAAATTAAATTCAGAACACCGTGTGCATGGATGATGGATGATAGTGCGGGGACATGTAGGACCCACCCTCACGTGTAGATCGGATTCTATCCTAGAAAATCAAAGGACAATGACGTAAAGCCTAATGATTTTCTCAAACCTTGAAAAGATATTCTCTCATCTTTTTCTTTGCCTCCTTGTCCTATATTCCTTATTTCTTGGGGATGTTAATGGCAGTCTCAGCGTGATTGGCTGGTCTAGCACGAGTCTCGACATGAAAAAAACAAAAGAATAATGAGACGGGAAAAGTATGTTTTGGGACAGGACGACAGCAGTGACGCCCCCCACCAGATTGTTGAAACTCATTTACGTACTCCCTCCGATCTTACAGGTCTTATTATCGTATTTATAAATTTTTTTAATTTCATCAATATTAATACAATAGAAATATAATGAATAAAAATAGTATAGTTTTAAACATAACCTTCAAATGCAAAGCAAAAACTAGATAAATTATACTGCCTCAATTAAAAAATAAAAATATTTTTTGAAGAGTTATATTTTAAAAATATAAGACATTTTTTATCTTTTAAAGTGTAATAATTATCTTTTTTTAAGTGCACCTATTAATAAATAGATTTATATTTATTGTATGATTTTTAATAGAGATAAATATGTAAATATAGGGTTAATTTAAAAGTAAAAAATTACTTTTTGAGAGTGCGATTTGATTAAAAATATCTTACATTTTTAAATGGAAGGAGTATGATATTTTTTTTTTTGTCTAGCTCTTACTTTTCAAAGGTAGTATGAAGATTTTAATTTGAAACAAAATGATTCAATTAGGCAGTGACTTATAAAGTGGACTAGATTGTGCTTATACGAGACACCTAATAAACAGAACTAGATGGAGTATAAAATATTTTCAACCAAATGTCATGTATCAATAGAATAGGAAATAAGGGCCCAGCTTAGTGAGCTAAATATTTAAACTCATTTTCATAAAAATTGAGGCTTAAAGTTTTAGCATTTTAAGGAAAACTGGGCTTCAAAACCCAACTTTGATAAACTCTGAAAAATGAGATGAGCTAGGACAACCTTTTTAGGCCCATTTTCTTTTTACACTTAAAAAATAAAATATTTTAAAATTTCAAATTAAATTTAAACTTTATAATATATGTTTATGCTTTAATATAAAATTCTACTATTCATTTTTAATTTTTTAATATTATATCTTTTATTTAAAAAATATGAATTATTATAATTTAAAAAATTTAAAAAAAAAATAAGAAGGGCTTACAGGCCTTATTTTAAACCCTTTGACACAAATAAAGATAAGGCTTTAAAAAATGATGAATTTTGAAATAACCAAACTTATATACTTAAAACTTTAAAGGCCAGGCCCTTGTAGGCCAAATGCACCCATTTTCCATCTCTCAATAAAAAAATTTTATTTAGTTAAAATTATATTAAATTATAATAATTTTTTAGTTATGCTTCTAATAATGTCATAATTAATATTATGGTGGTGGATACAACACACAATTAACGTCTTTTCCATTAAAACCAAATAGATTTTAAGATTAAATTTTTTTTTAAAGAAACCTTATTAAAAATAAATAAATTATACGAGAACATTAAAAGCATCTATAAGAAAACATGAAAAGAAAGCATAAACTCTTATATATATATATATATATATATTGTGAAAATAAAAAGTGGGGAAAGATAAGATAAAAAACCAGAGAGAAGAAAAAGATAGATAGATAAACCAAAAAAACCAAAGCAATAATATTATTTTGTTAAAAGAAACTAAAAAGAAAAAAAAGAAAAGAAAACGTACCGAACAAAATGAAGCAAATGCCCACCATCGGCATAAGGGTATTAAATATACCCTCGAATCACGGCCGCGAGAAATAGAGTGAGAGAGAGCACGAGGGGGCGGGAAAAAAATCTTAAGATTCGTCCAAGATATTTTAAAAATGGATTGAGGCTTTTTAAAATTACGTAAGTGTTCTATAATTTTTATTCAAGCTAAGATTATTAAATTTAGGTGGATTTAAAATTTGAAAAGATCTTGGAAACTAGACAAAACTGTAAAGTTGTTGAGTAGTGACTATAAGACTATACTAAAATGATAGAAAATAATTTGAGAACTTCAAATAATTTTGAATAACTCTAAGAGTTGTGGAAATTAATTTAGACTCCTCTGGAGCAACTTGTAGATTACGAATGAATCTGGAAAATAAATTATACCTAAATGAAATTTATTTTAAATTATTTGAGGATGGAAATTTAACTTATTAGATACTTGGAACTTATAAAATGTGCTCACATGTGCTTTAAAATTAAAAAGTAATGATTAATATAATTTATAGTTATTTTGGAAAGTCTTTGGGATAAAATGAGAAGCTCTAAGATTATAAAAACATTAAATAAAATTAATTGGAGTAGTTTTAGAATTACATATAGCTTACACTAGTACTTTGGAATAATTTCAAAGTAAAAAATAAATTAAATATAATTTAGATTGATTTTTAATTCTGTAATTACTATTTGTAGAGGTGTTAGGAGTTTTTCAAGAGACTCATTAATTTTGCTTTGACATTTGAGTTAGCTAGAAGATCATTTGCAGGGAGACCTTAGGTTCTTTGAGTGAACTCAAATCCAGATAACTCCGTTTTAGGTTGCCTTGTATGCCAATGTGGATAAATAACAAAACCTTTTTGTGTTCAATATCAAATTGAACCTAAATAGCATACTTATAATAACATTTGCAAAAACTCAACCTAATGGTTAACCATATTGAAACTATGGTTAGTGGAAAACCATTGGAAATTTTATAATTGCTTGTTTGGAATTTCTAGGACTAGATAGACTTGCATTGATTGTAATTTAATTTGTTAAAATTTGGTTGAGTTGTTTGAACTGATATAATATATGAAATTTGATAGTTTCTATAGAATGATAAATGTTGTAAATTTTGAGACATACTTGTGAAAATTGTAATTTGATTTGGACTATATTGAAACTGTGTTGTTTATGATGTGACTGCAAGTTATGGGCTTGAATAAAGGAAATAAGGTTGGATTGTGATTATGTACTTGCTCCCATGCGGCATGCATTGGGTGGCTTTGATATGGACCTAAGTTACTTGACCATCATTAGGACAAGCTCAATACTATTTGGGCTCCCCTTACGATTGAAAGGGGGAGGTCGAGGCTTGATGAGAAGCAATGGAGCCTTTAGCCAAGCACCATCTCCTATTGCCTAGAATCTCAGCCTGAGGAAAAAAGGAGGAGAGATAAGGTGGAATAAAGAAATGATAATAACTATGGTTGAAAAGAATCTTTGAGATTTTATTTAGCTTGCTATGTGAAATCAATATAATTATTATTTGAATATTGAGTGCTATGATATTTTTTTGAGTTGTATGATTTAGAACTTTTTAACATGCTTGTACCTTTTGAGTTTAATAATGAAGAGGTGTTCATTCATTTTCAAGCATGCTAGCTTTCTTGAATTATGATTTAAACTTTTCTAGCACATGCTTGTTTGATATATAATGCTTATATGTGTGTATATGTGTGTTCGGATGAATGTTTTGTTAGAAATTATGTCCTAAAGTCAATCATCATACTATGCACATTATTATTTAATGAATTTCTCTTTTGTTATCATATCAATTACATGTTTATTATGATAACTGTATTCTTGGACAAACTATAATGATTGCCCTAAAGGCCCTTAGTTAGTCATCTATGAGGGATCATAGATGAAATATAACTAATATGACTTTGATTAATTATAGAGATACAAATCAAAGTTATAGGCATTTAAAAGAGTATAAGATACTGGACCAACCTGCTATGAGAAAGTTGCATGGTACCAGTTATAAACTTATTTTATATGTAACTATATCACTAAGCTCTTTAACCTGAGATCATCATAGATTCCTACTTGATGACCACTGATCACCTTTGACCAGGTGATTATAAAGGCTATGATTGAGTTTAGTGATATTCATACAAAGGAATATGAGTGGTTTAGATGAAATTTATCCTTGACATTAGATGAGAGATATTACTGGCCCCTCGATGAATAAGATTGAGAAAATATATGGCCATACTATAATGAAAAAGGTTTTTTTTCCCATTGCTATAGTCATTCCACTCAGAGATCTAGAAAGTAACGGTCAGGTAAAAGAGAATGATAATTCCATGTGTCATACTTGATCGAAATATAAATTACAAAAACTTCTTCAATATACATTTAAATTTTAAAAACTAATTTATTTGAATATTAATAAATTTCCTTAATTTTATTGAAAATGATTAATGGAATTGATCATGGGAAGTTTGTTGTTAGGATTGATCAAGAAAAGGCAAAAGTGTGGACAAGAAGGAAGAAAAAGGAAAATAGAAGAGGATTAGAGTTGAGCAGAGAATAGAATGGGAAAAAAGAACTGCTTACAGGCATTAATTTTAGTGGAAATGGTTATAATTGCTTGAATATGAGATCTCAAATCAAGTCTAAGCCTACGTGAATGCAGAAAACATTTTTGAAAGAGCTATCTTCTTGAATATAACCCAATCAAATAACATATAAAGAGAATGAAGAAGGAAAGTAGGTTTTGTGCAAATTAGATAAAAGTTTAAATACAGTTTTATTTAATATCTTTTCATTGTTTTTTAATGGGAAAATGGAGATAAAATTGAAAGCGGTGGTCAAATGCAAACCACGTGCGGGTGGTGTTGCATCTGTCTGTCTCGGGCTAATAGTACTACTATATTTTACTTGCATGGTGACAAATAAAGTAGGAATCAAAGTTCTTTAATAGAAGTTCACTTGGTTAATCATATTAATAGAGAACAATCCTCGTGGGGCAAGATCTCTCTCTCTCTCTAGTAGACAAATAATTTAGCCTCTAAATTATAAATTCAGAAGCTATTAAACCTATAATTTAGAGATTAATTTGCTCTTTTATCTTAATTACTTTTTCAAACTCTCACTCACATGCATGTGCAACTCATATAACCAAACTTTAAAATTCAATGTTAATGCATGACATCATTACTTTCTATCATCAACTATACTTTTAAGAATATTACTAATTAAGAGGTTTCGTTCAATAGCTTTTACAAGTGTTTCCTTTGATCTTTCTCTACCCTTCTTGACATGGCTCTCAAGATTATCCATTCCACTCTCAACACCGGTGCCTCCTACAAACTTCTTTGTACATGTCCAAACAATCTCAAATGACTTTATATTATTTTTTCCTTATTAGATGTCATGCATATTTTTTTGTATATGTTTATTTTAAATTTTATCTTTTTGTGTATGCTCGCATATCGAAGGGTGAAACCAAAGCTTGTAGGACAGGAGGCAAATTAAAAAAATTATAATATTCCCTCCATTAAAAAATATAAAGCCTTTTTTAGGGGTTGAATGTTTAAAAATAACTATTTTTTAATTTAGTATTTCAAGGTATAATGAAAGTTTTTTTTTCCAAAAATGCCTTAATAAATAAATTATTTTATATTTATTGTTAAATGAAATACTATATTAAATAAAGATAAATATGAAAAAATGGTGTTAGTTAGAAGATAGATAACTAATTTATAGGGTACTGAGATTCGATTAAATATAGGAAGTATAATTTTTCATTGAACTAACAATATCTATTATTTTATTTAATATGTTAATAATGAATAAATAAAATATCAAATAATATGCTAATAGCCTAATATTAAATTATGTGTGAAAAATGTAAAGGGAGTTGCTGTAAAAAAAAATAGTATGGTGGCATGGGATATTATGGGTCTGTTTGGCAACATGTTTTGAGAACATTTTTTTGTTCTTCAGAATAAAAGAATACAAAAAATTATTTGGTAACATATTTTTAAAAAGTGTTTTAGAGAAAAAATAATATCTTATTTTGCAGAACAGAAAAATAAAAATAACTTTAAGTGTTCTAGATTTATTGTTCTAGATAACAAAAGAGAATAAAAAAAACACTTATTTTTATTTTTTTGTTCTCATAACATATTTTACAAAATATCAATTTTCAGAACAATAAAATAAAAATAATTTCAAACAGTTCCTGTAACTTCTTATATTTGTCTCTAATATATATATATATATATATATCATACATGGGATATATATTAAAAGGACTCAAGGGTGGCCCCCTCCACCATACACTTAGGTTTTCCATATAATACTCTAACTTTATACTTCTCGTGTCTCTTTTAAGCCCAATAATCATTACCTTATAATATAATGAGTATTATAGCAATTCAATAATTTTTTTAAATTTATAAATAACTTAAAGTAGGATTGAAGAAGATTAAATACATCTAACTAGATTTTATGCTCGGTGTGATGTATAAGAAGTGGAGAACATTAAAAAATAATAGAAGTTAAATATTGAATAAATATTGATTGGACAATTTATAAAAATAATAGTGTATAAATAATTTAAAATAAATAACTATAACAATTAAGACATAATTAATTATTTTTTTTATCAGCCATGAGCGACGATGAGATGCACATGAATATTTTTAGTGGATGTGACCAAGCGGCCCATTACTATGCCCCCAGATCATTACTAAGAAAAAGCAGGTGACATTGGGCTAACTCTCGACTCGTAACCTTGTGAGTGTGGCGTTGTGGCTATCTCACTTCGTCCCTTAAGCATGTGGTGGGAGGTTTGATTCCTCACTCATGCGAATGGAGAGCACTCTATAGCCAGCCGTTTGTCCCCTTGTGAGAGACCCTGCGGTGAAAGGATTAGTCACTGCTACCGACGGTGGATACCTTGGGCAACTAAAAAAAAAAACTTCTCGACTCGTGTGTGAGTGTGTATATTCCTATTTTCTTTTACACCGCGCGCGCGTGCATTACTGTTGTTGTTGCATTGCAAGCTGTAGTCTTGCACAGCCCAAGTCCATTATCCAATGGCTCGTTTGTTAGAAAGTGACTTTGATGAAAATAAAAATAGATATAAAACATGTTTGATATGTTTATAAAATTCTGATGTAATTATTATACCAAGATACTATCTCCATACTAAATATACTTTTAAAATTTAATTCAATTTTGATTTCAATTTCAATTTCATTAAAAAATCTTTTGTCATAACAAACATGGCGGCCATGTTTAGTAGTGTAGGATCCTGAACATGGAAGAGGAATTGGTGTAGGAATCCTAATGGAATAATGTTTGATACATATTAATCAGGATTCTTGGGAATCTAGATTCAAGGGAAAAATGGCAGAATCGGATTCCTTTTTTGCCTCCATAGAATCGGGTCGTGCTCCCTAGAATTCAACTTTTTGTCTCTTCTACCTTCAACTCGTCATCAATCGTCGAACTCCAGTCCCTGGCCTAACTTTTCCATTCATCGAACTCGTGTAATGCTTTAGTCTTCTCGACATCAGCTTTCCCATTCGCCTCTACAATGATGCCATTTTCTTTCTCTGGTTCAGTGTTTCAAAGTTTCTCTAGCAGGTTTTTCCTGTACTGCAACTTCTTTAGCTTTCTCCAACCCGACAATGATCTTGAGTTTCTTCATCGTTGAGCTGCTCTCCACTGATCTCCTCGATCTTCTTCACTGGTTCGGTAGTAGATTGAATATGATGATAGTTTTGTGGTTTGGTTTAAGATTTTTGAAACAAGCATTTGTGATTTTTGGATGTAGTTGATTGAATGTGATTATGGTTTGCGACTTTGCAGGTCGGTTTCAGATCTGTGGGTGGCGGTGGCTCTTTGGCAGTCATAGACTTGGTACTGAAGGCTTGACGAGGGATGGTTTTTTATTTTTAATTTAAAAAGGGAAGTTAAGTCTTTTTATATTTCTAATTTACATAATTAATATAAAATAAATTAGGATTTCATACAATTCCATCCACATACCAAACATACTTAAATATTCAATTTCAATTTCATCAAAAACTCTTCCATATTATTAACAAGGTTTTAAGTTATACACACACATGCAATCCAAACCGTTTTTTGATAAATGATGTAATAATTTATTCATGTATTAATTAACATGGTTCATTTTGTCCATAAATATAGTTTACGTGAGGGATGATCTAGCTATAGGAGAAATATCAGTCAAAAGACCTGAGTAGTTTGTTATTTGGCAAATTGTATGAACAAAAAGTCAAAAGTAGATAAAGAAAATGATAGAAAAACATGGCCATAAACTGTTTTTTCCGATGGAGCACTATTCATAAGTCAAATTTTTAGAATTACATACTACTAGATTAGATAATATTCTCTCTATTTTATTTACAAGTCATTTTTAGTATGTTTAACTGAAATTATAAAAATTTTAAATCTTATTAACTTTATCCCTATTAAATATGTACTCATAAAAATGTTGTTATTAAAATTACTATATCACATCAACCAAAGTCATATCAAGCTAGCAGTCCATGTTATGTACCACAAGGATACCTTCACATTTCTTATGATAGGAAGGCGGGGGTTTAAACCCAAAAGTCCGGGTGCCTCTTTTTCGCTCTTTTTCCCCAATGTAATGTGTACTTCTTGTGTATCAGCTCATTTGTGTACCGACAGGTGACCAATGAAAATAATGAGAACTCGAGTATCAGTCCAAGAAGAAAACAAAATTAGAGGGAAAATGATCACCTCGGGTATATCACAGAGCTAGCCATTAATTAAGGTCAGTTAGGTGTACAGCATGCTCACTTATATGTTCAGAATTCTCCCCAAAGCTCTCCAATATGAGATGCAACAGCTTCCCCAGCCAACATCACAAGTGGTCCATTGGAAGGCCCCTGATTGGGCAAACTCGAGTCCGAGTCTGGCATTACTTTATCATGGAGCCATTATTCTCTTCTCAAAAAAGATAGCTCAATGAGCTAGGAGTATAGCCTATCTACTTATATATTCAAAATCCTCACCAAAATCTCTCCGATGTGGACAAAACAGGTAACTTTCTTATTGTGGGAGAAATTGGCAGCTGAGATTCAGGATCAGGCGGCGAGGGTCTGGCTCGACTGAAACTACAGCAAGAGATTACGTTGATCTCTTTTTTTCCTACGGCATCAAAGACTACAGGAAGACAATTAATCTTACGTGTGGCATAACGATAAAATCAGATAAGGACCCTGGCCCCCATCTGGGAATTTCACCTATGCCACATATGAGCGTGTTAAGTAATAATCTTTCAATTCTAGCCAGTTCATCCATTCATTGTAACATAAGAAGAATCTTAAACTATGAGTTATAATTGCTGCGGGGATAAGTTGGTCAAATAATTCAAAAGGGGAAAAAGTGCACCGGATATCATTTAGGCTGTGGAAGTACGAATGGTTCATTGTATTTGTGTTCCTTTGGTTTTACTTGGAGCCCTTCATTGGAGAAAATGAGAATCAGTTTATCAGAACTCTCTCTCTATGTCTGTGGGGGTGTTTTGGGGTATGGGGGTATACGGATTAACATTCTCGTTTCAACGCAAAGCTAGGAGTTTGCTTAATTTTTTTTTCCTCGGTGCGCACCGTTTCAGTAAATATAAAAAATCTGGACCATCCGGAAGTTTTCAAAATATATTTTTATTTATATTCATTAAATTAAAAAATTGTAAAAAAATTAGATAAAATTGATCATCAGTGTTGACTGTACATATTTAATATTAATTTTTTATAATTTTATAAATTTTTATTAAGGTAAAATATAATATTAAAAATAAAGATAATGTTTTAATTGTCACTTTTCAAAAAATTATCACAAGGTAACAATTTTAAATCTGAATCATCCAAAATGAATTTAGATAGTCAATTAATAAAATTATAAAAAATTATATAAAATTGAATCATTCATATTAAATCTATATTATCCAATTGATTGTAAACAGATTTATCAAATTTTTATTTTAATAAATATAAAATAAAAATATAAATTTATATTAAACAATTTAAATTTGAATAGCCTATATCTTATCTTATTTTTAATTTATAGAAATGATCAGCCCGCTTCGCACGATTTTTAATGGCTTATTACATTAGTGACTGGGTTTTTAATAGCCCAATAGTCCTCTGAATTAATATCCCAGCTCAATATTCCATTGGGCCCATATCCTCCGTTATGCTCTATAAAACATCATTCTCTAGCCCAATAGTTGCTTCATTTCTTACGCCGCGAAGAGGAGAGAGATTGAGCTAAGAGAGAGACATTTGTTATACTTTTTTTTTCTCCTTTTAATATTATTTATTTTTTTCATATTTTGTTAGGTACATGTTTGACTGTTGTTTATTATATATATATATATATATATTGTTCAAATCGTTTATCTTTTACATGCATTTGTACAAATTAAAATGTTAAGTTTGTGATTTGTGATGTTGTTTGCTAAATTAACATCTACCACCAATTGCTTGAATTAACTAACTAGAGTATCAATAAAAGTTAGATTTATTAGAAGGAGTTAGTCTCTCACGTTCACTATATATCATTCTGTGCGAGGCTATTATATTTGTCAGTGTGAGTTTTGATTAAAAAATATAAGGGCTGGATCCCACCCATCCGGTGTCAAAAGTCCAAAAAGAGAAAGAAGTGACGTACTACCCGCTTTGCGCCAACACCGTCTCATACTCTTTACGGTCTTTATTATATTTTATTATAGGACATTTTTTATAAGTATTTTTTTATTATTAATATAAAAGATTCTATAAAATATTAATTACATTTTTTAAATTTTATTTTTATTAAATTCCTTAACTATCGAATATAAATTTAAAGAATTTTCATTTAAATAAATAAAATTAATTATTTAATCACTTTTCTCTCAAATAGTTAGTGGCTCAGAGATAGGAGAGAGTATTATGGTGCGGATGGACTAAATCATGAAATCTCATCTGTTAGCATCAATCAGTTACATTTAGTGTGGGGGGTTTGAAACGGTGGGCCCCGCATGAACAGCCAAAAAAAAAATTCTCGTGATCAATTCGCTTTCTCATTCTAAAATCGTCAACGACACTGCACTCTGATTCCCTGATTTCCTTTTAACATCACAATACCCTGCATTCTAAAATCATCAACTATCTTTTAACATCATAATATTTTGATTTTTCTTTTCACACTGGTTTCACTTTCACCCACCAAAGATGTGGAGACAACACTACACTCTCGATCACGACGATGAAGAAATTGACGGTAGACAATGAAACAACTCACACTAATAGATAAATGGAGTTCGAGATTCAACTAGGAGACTACAAAATGCAAGGCAAGGCAGACTGAAAGCTACAGATTTAGGTTGAAAAATCACGAATGCAAGGTGAGGAAGTCTGAAACTGCAGCTTTTACACAAAGCCACACTAAAGCTGCAAATCCAGGGTGAGAAAGTTTGGTCAGACTCTGTTACAAAAGTCAGAGTTCAAGCGAGATTTCTTAAGATTTTTGTTTATCTATTTTGAGAAAATGATTATGTGTTTTTTTGTGTTACTGATCTGCGATACTACATCATTAATATACGACTGCATATCAATTATAAATAAATTTATATTTGATTGTCTGGTTATGTTGATCTACGATAGTATATCAGTGATATGAAATTATATATCACAATATATAAGTCATATTAGTGATTTTAACTCACCAATTTATTTATCATTGATATATAGCCGTATATAATGATATAGTATCGCAGATCAGTAATGGAGTTTTTTTTCAATCTAATTTCCTCTTCATAATATCTTGAAAAAACAGAGAGAGAGAGAGAGAGAGAGAGAGAGAGAGGAAAAGCTCTATGATGAGATGGTAATCTAGAAAAATTAGATAAAAATTTTGATGAAAAAAAGCACTGTATAAGAGATGAATATGATGACCAAGAAAAATCAGATCCAAAATATGATGAAGAAAATATTCAAAGATGATAAATTAAAGAGAGAGCACATACAATATAATTTTTGATGATAAAAATGACAAATCCAATCAGCTAAAGATTAGTTAAATCAAATATATTTTGTTTTAATAATAAATTTATTCTAAGGATAAAAAAAGAAAAACACATCTAATTAATTTTATAATGGACCATATTTCAAAATATTTAAAAATCTCATTCATAATTTATGAAAGTTATATTTTTTGAAGCCATTGAACTAATTTTCTCAAAAGTCTTCTTTGTTTACATTATAAATAGAATAAAAAGAGTAATTAGATTGTCATGTTCCGGTAATGTGCAAGCATGGAAAAATATGTTTTTGCCATATTTCCATTGTACATTTGCTTACATTGACGCAGGGAGCTGGTTATAATTATTTTTCATTTCTTATTCTACAATTCCTTTGTGCTCTGGCATTTTTTCGTGCATCATCATTATCAATTTATTATTATCATTACTATTATTTTATTGTGAATTAAAAGAACAAAAAATTATTATTAATTTAAAAAAAAAATGAAATAATTTTAAATTTAAATTAGGAGGAAAGAAAGACAAAAAAACTGCAATCGAAACTCTTCAGTTTTCAAAGTACGTAGAGCAAGTAAATGTTTCATGAAGATGGGGGCAAAGTCGACCTTTTATTTTATGGCTCTATTATTTTAGGGAAAATATCATCCAAGGACCACCGTACGAAATTTATATTAGAAAATGACCAAATGATTTGCTTTTTATCATTGCAATCCTCTAGTCCTTCTGACATCTGACTTTCACATGCAAAAATACCGAAATGTCCCTTAGTTAAAAAAAAAAAAAGAAATTCCCATCGTCGATAGCACCAGCCGTCAGCCTACCATCGGCCATTGGACCTCCACCGTGATGAAATCGCTGGAGCCCCAATTGCCGGCGGCAATCACTGAAGCTTTGACGCCAGTGACATTTTATTTCAGAGTTGAGTTTTTTAGGTGGCCAAGGGTGAGTTTGATCCCATAACCCTTGGCCACCTAAAAGGGTTAGGCCACCAAGCCCTTCAATATATATATGACAAAAAAATTATAAGTAGTAAATAAAGCACGAACCATTTCCATGTAACAGCCTAATATGTGTTGTTAATTTTTAAATGAATTGTTATTATTTTACGAATGTCCTTTTAATTTGACATGGACAATTACAAATTAAGAGCTTCAATACTTCATTCATTTTACTTGTTAAACATTCCAATGATCCTCGGATGGTATTTTCCCATTATTCTATAACTTCTCAATCACCGGTAAAAGGCAAAACCAGGGATTTATCATTATAAAATTAACTAACTAACTAACTAACTACTAATAAATTTGAAAAATCTGGGGTCTGAAACTTGGGCTTTTAGGAAATCATTGACACCCACTACAATTCATTTCTGGGTAAATTTTTCAGGAATTTTTATATTTAGAAATATGTTGAAAAAACAAGAATAATATTAAAATAAGCCTATTTAATGCAACATTAATCTTCTTAAGTATTTTATATTTTGGAACATAAATCTCTTTCAAAATTATCTCATAATTTGAGGATGAAGGAATAGTATACAATTAACTCAAACAAACCAATACAACAGCAATTACTCTCTATTAAAAAATATAAAAACATTTTTTTATCTTTTAAGGTATAATTATTGTCTTTTTTAAAAAATATCCGATTAAATAAATTATTTTATTTCTTTTAAAGTGAAACTTCTTATTAAATAGGAGTAATATAAAAAGATAGAATTAATTAAAATAATAAATAATTATTTTATTAAAAAGTAAAATTTAATTAAAATATTTTATATTTTTAAATAAAGGGTGTATTACTTTTTTTTTTTCCAAACAATTACGAGTTGATATCCCTAAACATAACTGAATATAATATTTCACAACACCTTTCTTCACCACAAATATCCCTCTCTCAGTCTCTCTCATTCCGTTCATCATTCTCATCGTTCGCATGTCGCATCGCATCGATCCATCACTCTCAAAATCCGCTATCTCTCTCTCTAGTTTCAATTCTTATAAGTTATAATCATCCACACATAACACAACCGAATACAATTTAATATCCCTGAAAATTTTCAAAATTTCCAAATATACCCTTCAATAATTAAATAAAGCCGTTGGTGGACCATATGGCATGGGTATACCAACCACCGGAGAGCTTGAGGTATAAATTTAAAATATAGCAAATTTCATTTCAACTACAATTCAAGATTTAGGATTGTAATTAAAAAATAAATTTTATAAAATACTAATTCCTAACCAATCAAAATTTGATCCAAGCACTGAGATGGTAAGTGAAGAGAGAAACTAAATAGAGAGAAGCCAAGTTACTCATACTGTTATCAATATTTAATCATCTGTTCATCTTTAATAATTACACCACAGAAATTACATGCAACTGGTTGGTGCGTACCAGAGTGATGGATGGGAAAGTGTCGTAATTATCTCATCATTATGTTAACACTGCCTAACCACCACTGGTTCTCATTTTCTACGACGGAGTGAGGAATAATCTTCTAATCAGAAATATTTATATACTTCCTCCATCTCAAATTAAAAAAAAATAAAGATATTTTATCATTTTAAAATACAAGATATTTGATAAAAATAAAATTTTATTAAAAATATTTTTTTGCAGTATTATCTTTCAAATAGAGAAAAAATTAAAATCATTATACTTCAATAAGTAAGTGTGTAGACTTAAAGTTACATCATAAATAATGATATTTTTAAAAATTTATATTTATATTTTAAAAAAAATAAACTTGTAAAATATCGTTATTGCATTTTATTTGTATGCTTAATCTTATTTCAAATTATATATTAGAATTTGGAATGGAGTAAGTATTTTTCCTTTCTATTTATTATTCACTATAAACGATAAAATCTATAGTCTTTTTGTTTTTTTTAAACAAAAATGTATAGTTACAACTTACTACGTGTGAAGTTGGCTAATACTATATGGGCCTATTTAAAATTATTTTTATTTTAATTATTTTAAGAATTGATATTTTATAAAATATTTTGAGAATAAAAATAAAATAAATATTTTTTATTTTCTCTTATTCTTTAAAATAATAATTTAAAATTCTTAAAAGATGTTTTTGTTTTTTTATTCTTTAAAAAATGCTTTATTTTTTATCTTTTAAATACTTTTTAAAAATACATTATTAAATAATTTTTTATTTTTAAAAAAATAAAATTTTTTTTTAAAACAGGCTGATAAATAGGCCCTGTATTCCTAGGTTCTGGCTGAAGAGTGTACTAGAGCCTCCGATTCTGTGCCACAAAGAGAGAGGAGTGACGTACTTAACCCCCAAATTGTAAATGTTAATCGCTTGTTACGTGATAAGGATGTGACCAATTGTGAGTTAAAATCAGGGTCGTATAAATCTGTTGATGTAAAAAAAAATAAATAATTAGTTGATTCAAAGTAAAAACAATATTTCTGTTCAAGAGAAGCACAGAGAAAATCCCCCCAAATTTGCTACATTTCTGAAATTTGACAACGCTAATAATTTCATGAGTTAAAACAAAAGCAATTATAAACAATAACTCACACTACTGTTGAATAACATTAAAATTAATAAAATAAATTTTGTAGTAAAGTGTGACTTAAGTCATCTCTCTAAAAGTTAATAGAGTAATTATTTAAATTATGATTATGAAAAAGTAAATAATTAAGAGTTTTTTATGATAAAATTAAAGCTAAATTAGAATTAAATAAATAGATGAAATTCAATTAAAAAAATTATCAAGCACAAGCAGTGCAATCAATTATAACCCAATCACTTAAATTTAATCTTCCTCGTCCACAAAATAAATAATTTTATTTAACTTTATTATTCTGATTTTATTATATATTCTCAAATTATCATTCAGGAATTAAATAAGAAATTAAGTTATAGATTAATTAAAATCTTCCTTAACCCACAACCTAATACTGTTTTATGTTAACCACACCAAAAACAAAGCATAAGTAATTACTCAAGCTAAGCCAAATTATTCTTAAATTACTATATCAATCGATTATAGCAAGTAAAACTTCAGATAAAATTTATAACCAAAAAATTATGCAATAAAGTTACTCTAATAAGCAATAAAATTAAAGCATAAAATTTAGAGGTAAAGAGAAGAAGAAAAAATTAGAATAAAGCTAAAATAAAATTTTTTTTGAATATCAAAGACTCTAATTAAAATTTAGATCATAGTCTGTGATTGATTATACTAAAAAAATTAACTATTTATAGAACTAAAGATCAAGTAACATAAGATGAGAAATTGACAAGCCACCGCTGGAAAAATTGAAGAAAAAGATGTCGCTGCTACCCTCTTTTTCTATTTTTTCCCATAAAAGTCGTGCTTTCTATATATATATATATATATATATATCCATTTGCGTCTTCTGTGCGGCGGCTAAAGCAAAACTACTAATAATTTAATAAAATGATAAAATTACTTTAAATAACCCCATTGAAAACTAACTCAAAATAAATTTAAACAAAATTTTAAAGATTTGATTCTTGAATTGATCTTCAAGTATGCCTATATTCTTCCTATCCAAAATAATCTTCATTAATATCTTTTAAATTAAATCTAAAAAGCCTGCACAAATAGAATAAAATTAAACAGTAACTGTGCAGAAATATTAAAGATATTATTTATATTTTAAAATTAAAGATTTAAATAGTTAAAATTTTAAAATTGAATATTAGCTAATAAAATCAAATAAATGTAATTAAACTTAATTAACCTCAAATAAATATTTAAAAGTATAAATTAAAAGGATAAAAATATATAAAATTACCATTTATCAGTCACGTTTTCTTCTAAATTTCTAATGAAATGAGTTTGTTTACGTGATTGCATGAGACGTTGCTCAAGATCATCCTTACGCGCATATGTTACAGCAAGCTAGATTGATTTTTAATAGGAATTAGATGTCAATGTGAACCTTTACGCACAAACACAAACACACACAAAGATGTCAATGTGAACTTTACATGCGGAGATTTATGAAGTTAATTAATGGATTATAATTAGAGAACCCATCTAACATACAAGACAGTGATTTTTTTAAAATGTGTTATTTACCATCTATTTTTTATTAAATCACATTACAATAAAGACATACAATAACTTCATTAATTTTTTTAAAAAGATGATTCCATAACTTGAGGAGAAAAGGGAGAAGACCTACAACAACAACAATGATGCATTCTTATTTGCAAGTTGCCAGCTATCAAGTATCAATACTTCAAATTATCTCATGTATCCATATTGGTATTATATCTGATATCAATACTTGCTTATGCTTCTTCGATACATATCCATAAAGCATCAGGATATTATTTTTAAATTTAAAAAATTTTAATTTTTGATATATATCTGATACTTCGAGATTGCGAGTTGATACTTCAAGCATATCTCTTGATAAGCCAAATATGTAATCTATCCTTTTTTTTAGATGATAGTTGAGGAGGAGAAGATATTGATACTAAATCTATAAGTAAGGATAAGAAAGTGGGCAATTATAATTAGGTATAGATAGAATAAAAATACAATTAATGATTATGTTTTGCATGGTGTTACTATAAAGGACTACATATGCATGCTGGTTTGGGTATTTTCTAAATTAAAATTATATATTTAATTTTTTATGATTTACCAAAGTCCACCTTTACTCTGACTCTATTAAAGCCATTGATAAACTCTCTTCATTTTTTATTATTAGAAAAAACTATTATTTTTTACTTGTATTTTTTTATAAGCAAAATCACTCATTCCAATAAACATTTATTACACATTTCTTAAATCACCCTTCAGACATAATTATTAACATAGGGCATTTTAATCCACTTTTTTTAGATATAATTATTATAATTAATTAATTTTTTTAAATTGTATCAATTAATTTTTTTCTTATGTATATAAACAGAGGGAGTACTTCTTTGTGAGAATGTGGCCAATCACTAGCGAAGGCTACTGTTAATGTTACCAGAGACCTAAAATATGGGAGTTTGGATGAGGAAAACCATCATGCTTACCAAGACATTCTTCGTTGTACTAACCATATTGTAAAGGGAGAGTCAAATAGAATTGAGAATAAAGGTCGGGCCTGGAGGGCCGGACTTGTAGGCCTTGTTTAAATAAGGATTCAGGCTTTAAAAATTATTTTTTTTTAAAGGAACTGGGCTTGAGGCCTGGCCTTGATAAGCCCTGTGAAAAAGGGCTCGGGACGGGAAGCCTTCCAAGCCCTGATAAGCCTAATTATTTTATATATATATACATACATACACATACATAAATATATTTAATTAATAATGACACAATTTGATCAATATTTATTATAGATGATGAAGAAGAAGTTGTAAAGGTAATGACATTGAATTTTTACCTCCATCTTCATTCTTCAACAAGTACATTTACATTCAAGAGATCTAATGTTTTATTTGTAGATGATGAGGATGAAGAGGATTTGGATGTTGATTGATGAATGTGTATTGTTTAGATTTCTAAATATGTTGTTTAATTTTTAAAATATGTGTGGATTTTAATTTTTTAAATTTCAAATATTTTAATTAATTTATAATATTTAATTTTATTTTAATTTTTTTATTTTTTAACAGGGCTTTCGGGCCTGGCCCTGAGCCCTTTACATAAGGGTCAGGCTTCAAAAAGGGACTAAAAATAGATAACCGGGCTCAAGGGCCTAGGCCCGTAAGGGTCGGGCCCGCCCGTATTCCAGCCTATAGAGTCAAGGCACTAGTTAATGATCACTTTTGTCCATGATATTCCTGATAGTTGTGTTATGAGATGACAGGCTCAATATAGCCTGGTGTCTATTTTGTAATCCTTTCAAGCCTTGTGCTTGCCCTTTCTAAAAAAAATGTAATTAAAATGTTTCTTTTTTTTAAAAAATACTCTTAATAAATAAATCACTTTATATTTATTTTAAAATAAAATATCCTATTAAATAAATGTAATTTATGAAAAGATGATGTTAGTTTGAAGACAGTTACTCCCTCCGTTCAAAAATATAAAGCATTTTTTAAAAGGTTGGATGTTAAAAAATGTAAGGCATTTTGAGTCTTTTAAGGTAAAATCATTACTTTTTTTTAAAAAAAATGTCCCTATTGAATAGATTACTTTACTATTATTTTTTTAAGATGGAACACTTTATTAAATTGGGGTATATATGAAAAGATAAGGTTAGTTTAAATATAAATAATTATTTATTAGGAGGTGAGATTTAATTAAAAATACTCTACATTTTTTAACAGAGAGAATAACTAATTAATAAAAATAAGATTCGAATAAAAATACTTTATATTTTCTTAACAATGAGTAGTTCTCTTAACAAGAGAATCATTGACCAGTGAAAGGAAAAAGAAGCACAAGATACAGTTTTTTATTCATATTTTTTAATTAGAATTCCAACATAGTATTAGTCTTTGAGAATGTGTGAAATTGACTTATTAATTAATCAAACATACACAAAAAGTGGGTAGTTATCTAGAAAGGAGAGAGATCATGCAGTTTGAGATGTACAAATTCCATGGCTGCCCCACAATCAGTATCTAATTTGGTGGTCTTGCAAATTGAAAGTCAAGGCTTTTCTAACCATGATAGAGAATATGCAATACGTCTTTAATGGTTAATCACTGATCATTTTTCTGCCATCAATGTATAAATAAATCACTTGAAAAATTTATTAAATATATTTAAATTTATTTGTAATATCAACTGAAAATCTATTAAGAGTTAGTTGTAAATTGCAAGTTAATTATTTGTAATTTTTTGTTATTGCTTGAGAAATCAACAAATGATAGATAAGAATTTTTATAACATTAGGTGGGAATTTAAAAAAGTCAATTATGAATCTCAAACTAATTAACAAAAAATAATTATTGCAAGTAAGGACCATGATTTGTTATGTTAAATTTCATTAATTTAAAATCTGGAATTATCATTAATTTTCTTATAGCCGAATTATCATTTTCCCTTAAGACTTTTTATATACATCTATATACATACATACATATATATATATATATATGCTATGTGTGTGAGTGCGTATATAATTATGACCAGAAATTAGAATATCAGAAGTTATACACACACACATACACATGTATGTATGTATAAGATATAAATTCTGAAAAATCGTGTGTTTAATAATTAATGCACTCATACTAATATTAATTAATTAATATCGCATCAAAATCAAATAAAATAATATTTTATGTTTATTAATGTCCATAAGTTGGGGTTTAATTTCTCAAGTGTCATTTTGACGTCAATCACGTACGAGATTTTGGAAAAGTTTGGGCGTTTTCTGATTCTATGGAAGTAACAGGTAACATTTCAAAGATTCAAGATAAATTACACCAAGCTTTTACCCTTTGTTTATAGGGGGGAAATAAGATAGAAAATTCCGAAAAATACTATTTTTGGACTAAATCAACTAAACGCATTTGATAGCTATACAGTAAATAAGTGAGGGTGCTAATATAAAAATTTATTTGAAAAATCACGGTTAATATAATCTTAGAATTTTATATTTTAAAATTGGCAAACGAGTGTTAAAAGAAACGGAGGAAGTATAATTACAATGAGAGTAAAATATATCCAATTCCCTTCCAATTTTTCTTAATTACAGATATTTCTCTCTTATTTTATAAACATATACGAACCTCTCCTAAAATCAGAAGTTTCAAAACATAAATTAAACATCCCTTCCATTGTTAAAATTTTATTTTTCATCTATTTAATTATTAATTGACTATTAATCATATATATTAAATCAAAATACTCTCTTTAAATATAGATGATTTATAATAGAGAGAAGAGAAATTATATTTTAAGTCAAAAGCTCAGAGCTAAATTTTATGAGTTGTTTCATTACTTATTAAGTGAAACTTTTCTTGATGTGAAAAGGTCCTACAAGGGTTCAAGATCATTCACATTTGGATATTTTAACTATTTATTCGTGGGTTAAAACAAATTTAGATGGAAAGCACGTTTTGTTTGTTTCGGGACAATGATAAAGAATTGTAATTAAAAAGAGGCTACGTGTACGTGCATTGGGTCAGAGAGGTGAAGTATAAGAAGATGAGTAGGAAAAAAAGAGAGAGAATGGAACCAGAAAAGGGCGGAGGTGGGGCCCGGGGGACTATGCGGGGCATCACATGGGGGCCCACGGAGGAGGGAAGGGCGCACTCCCACATCCATAACCACGACCCCTGAGCTTAAAGGAAAAGCCCCTCTTAAACAACCATGGACCATCTTCTATCTCCTGCAACTACCGCTAACTATTTGTTTATCTTTTTTAAATTTGATAAACACATATTTTAAACATTTTTTTCCATCGCATAACATAAAATATGTAAGTTTTAGAGATTATATAGATAATTTAAATTTAAAATTTATAAACATGTTTTTACAATGGAGTTATGCAACTGTCAAAATAATATAATTGAGGACTTATTAGGTTGAGGGGTAAATTAATATATAAAATTTTTTTAATATAAAATTTTAATTTAAAAATAAGTTTTTATAATCTTTTTAGAATATTTTTAAAGGATTTAATAGATTGGATTAGATTGTATGTTTTAAAATAGAACAGAAGTATGTGTAATTAAGACAAAATAGAAGGGTACTCAAATATTTTACTCAGTATTTTATATTCATATATGATACTGTATATGAAAAAGGATTGTCCTTCTTTAGAGACTCCCACAAATTCTTTTTTTATTAAGATGTTATTCACTAAAAATTTATTTGATCTCAGATATTGTAACTAATTCTACACCTCCTATTGATTATCACAGGGCTTTACTGCTTTTTAGATAGTGGAATCACATTAAAAACATTTCTTTTGATGCAATTATGTCTTGTATAATTACTTCATAACTTAACACTCCACATAGACTGTAATTGTCACATTGTAAAAATTTAAAGCCAATTAACTAAACTTAATGAGGGCAATTAAGTGAATTATTATGGTGTGTAACCAGAGAGGTTTAAATAAGTGTGTTTGATTTTGATTTCAACCTTAAATGCAAGTTTGAAGTGAAGTTGAGTCATTTATGATCGAAAAAGGAGGAAGAATAGAAGGAAGTTCCACTGTGCCACATGTTGTGGCGTGAGGAACGTCCGCTACAAAACACAAAGGCAATCAATGTGAGTTGGGCCTCTTTGTGCCATACGCCGCAGTGTGAGCTATATGTGCCGTGGCGCATAGCCAAATTTCTACATAAACTAGTTTGTGTCTATAAGAAAAACCAGAGAGAGGGAAAAGGAGAAAACAAGAGCATGCCACTACCTCTGTTAGGGCATGAGTTTGGGACCCATTAGTAATATTTTGAAGTTTCTAAACACACAAGTTAAGTACATTATGCTTCTCCCTGCCCTTTCCTATGTTATAGTTAAAGTTTGAGTTGGAAGAATAATTTTCAATCCATATGAGCTATGAGTCTAAACTCATTGGCTAAAACATGAATAGTGGAAATGGTTTAAAGTATTTAAATCCTTCATTAATGATTTTGAGAGTTGTTGGTTGTTGGGAGCCATTAATATCTAAAAAT
This sequence comes from Prosopis cineraria, assembly GCF_029017545.1. NCBI lineage: Eukaryota > Viridiplantae > Streptophyta > Magnoliopsida > Fabales > Fabaceae > Prosopis > Prosopis cineraria. The sequence continues at coordinate 19,506,819 of NW_026555340.1, read as the reverse complement.
GATAATTAATAAGGTTGGTGGGAGTTTTTGATATCCATTGATAATGGCTTAATGACTCATTTATGTTAATATGAGTCATTGAAACTTAGTAAGCCCTATGGGTATGAATGAGAGTGGCTTTATGGTTTGATCAAGGGAGAACATAAAGTTAGAATGTTGGAAATCACGCAAATATGGGGTAATAATGAATATCCTTTTGATTTTGTTGTAGACTATTAGTTTTTGCACCATTCAAGATAATTTAAAAGATTTAAAAGTTGGTATTTTAAGGGGTAAATCTTTGACCTCTCAAATGTTTGAGGTAATCAGGGGAAATCTAGTATGCATAGTTATATGCTAGTTAATTATTTATTGAATGAAATTGTTTAGAACTTGTGGGATGATTGAAAAACTCTTTGTTGCAAATTTTGGCAATGTAATGATTTTGTATGTGAACTGATGCTGAGTTGTCTAGGATAACAATATGCATGTTTTTCATATGATCCATGATGATAATTTGCAAGTATGTTATTTTGAGAATGTGCTATATGTAATATTTAATATATGGGGTTTGTTAGAGTGAGAAAAATATTGTGAATATGATGTGAGGTTGTGAATTGTGTTAAAATGACATATTAAGTGTTAATATGTACATAACATGATCATTGGCAGGAGTTTGCTTAGGAAGATGAGGTAAATTCACATGATACTAGAGGCTTACTGTTAGAATTGGAAGCTTGCCTTGGCACCAATCATTGAAATCGAAGGTAGCCATTATTCCATGATTGATTCAAGACTGTTCCACTTATTCTTTGAGGGACTTGAACCTAACTAATCTCCATCGGTTCATGAGGAGGTTAGATTAGGGGCACGATAGCCCATGGTTGTTAGTATTGGGAGAAACTACGATACACAAGTGAATAAGTTAACTCTAGCCCACTAGCTCCTCATAAGTGGAAGGCTGGGTTAGTCCGAGTTACAAATGTAGCAGCTAATAGCCACTAGTTTCATGTCGGAGATAACAGAAGGGTATAAGTTTGGCATTGATCATACATTTACTTCCGACTATATAGTTATTATTATTGTGGTCTGGTGCATTTAGGGGCTCATGGTTATTAGTTTTGTGATCCTAAAATTGTATAATTGTGATATATATTCAATGACATGTGTTGCATGCACGGTCACATGGATGTGATATGATTTATTGTCATTTACATCACTTTTAAATTGATATGTAATTATATAGACTAGGTGGACCTTGGTTACTAAGTGGTTGTACTCTCCCCTTATTCTTTAATATTTTCAGAGCTTAGCTCATCGAACCAAGATCCAAAAAAACGACTAAAGGCATAGGAATTCTACTAGTAGGCCTCTTAGATTTATTTTTATGTGTATTTAAATTGTTAATTTGCTAACTAGGAATTTATTTCATTATTTTTGACCACTTGCATTATCATTGTAAAAATATTGTGTATTTTATGCCCTGAGTTAGTGAAATGTAGTTGTAAAGCTTGTATAGGGTCAAAATATTAGTGCAAGTAGAGTGAAGTGTATTTGGTTGTTTTGGGGTGAATATTGATAATTTATGCAAAGTTACCTCCCCTTTTGTGTTTTCATGAATTAAGGGGTTGGGAGTTGAATTTATGATATGTGTGTATTTTAAATGAGTGTGGTGTGTTGCACGAGTTCAAAATATTTCATTAAGTGTGGACTAAAGGTTAGTGTAGGCTTTTGACACATGTGTGAGAGTTTAGACACCCTAGTTATGTGTTTTTGTGAAAAAAGAGTGAAATTTGGATTTAGGTGCCTAACTTTTGTTAGAAAATTAATCTGGTTGTGAAACTTGTGCCATTAGTTAGGATTAAGATAAAGCTCTCTTTAAACACTTAGATCACCTTAATTGAATGTCAGACAGAGATTTGGGATATGTCGAAAGTTTATCCCTTATGCTGTTAATTCTCGTACAATCGCGGCATATAACATGGAGGCAACACACCGTGGCATACTTGCAGTTAACCATGCACACATGCTATATTTTCTACATTGATTAGTATTTTGATGTTATATGCAAATATTTTGATTCTCTTTTAATTCCATGCTTTCGCAAATGTTTTAAACTCTGATTAGAGAATATTGAGAGTATACAAGATCATTTTATATTGTGAAAACTTGGTGATCCTTATTGAGTTTAAACCCTTGATTACCTTGAATTTTGGAGTTAATGGTGATCTTACAATAATTAGGTCATAGCTTTATTTTGTTATATGTATGCTGTTGTTGTGGAGCTTAGCTCTTTTCTTGATAATTGACCAGGTTTTGTAGCTATAAAATTTTTGGGAGATCTTATTTACTAAGAGACTTTGTCAAAATTTTTATAAAATGTTGATACTCTACCAACTACACATACACATTTTTCAAAAACCTTATGTTTAGTGTAGATTATGTATCATTATTTGGTGCATGATTTCTAGTAAGCTATGGCTTATGATTTTCGCATTGGTCACACCCTTAATATTGAAATGTGATAGAGGAAATTATCTAATATCTTTATTTTTAATATTTTTTTAATCAAAATTAAAATTTATAAGAATATTAATATTAAATTTGGATTAATAAGAGTACAACCGGATAGTCAATTTATAAAAATTATTAAAATTTTAATATTAAATTATACCATTTAGATTAAATATGTATGGTCCAGGTTAATAATTAAGAAATTATTTTAATAAATATAAAATATAAATATAACTACAAATTAAAAAAATAGGGGATCTGACGGCCCAAATCTTTTTTTAAAATCATGAAAAGTGGCCGAAACTGATGAGCGCCTTTGCTGCTTAACGATGACGAACCCACACTATCACTCTCTTTGGCATCAACTAAAACGTTGGATTAGCCTCTCACTACATTGCTTTGTGTGTGGACACGTAGTCCCACTCATTTTTGCAAAAATTACATATATGTTTTCTAATAGTTTGCTCTTTTGCCGCCACTGACGTCTAGGATCTGCCACTCACGCTCTCGTGCCACACCTCTATATATGTCTTCATAGTGCAGACTTCTGAATCAGGCATCAAGCTTTTGATTTATGCATTTTTAATCTCTCTTTTCTTTTAGGTAAGCGCGTGAACAAGCTCGGAAGTATTCGTCGGCGGCCGTCGCTTCCCCTGCAGGTAAACTCCCCTGTGTATATACTCCAATATCATCTCTCTCTAGATATCGAAACGTTTGCTGCAACCATTTCTCTGTTATATAAATAAGCTCCTTCTTCCATTCTTCATATATTTGGGATTGCTTGTTTCTACTTTGTTTTCACTTCCCTACCGACACTTGTCGTCGTTGTCGTCGATGACTTGAATCTTCGCTTCTGTTAGCCTTTTTCGTTCTGATCCTCTCATTTACCCTCGATAGATCTCTTCGTTACGTTACGTGGTCGGTTTGGATGACGTCATGTCGACCGGTAGATAGAACGCGATGATTGAGGGAGAGAGACGAGCTCCGAGAAGAGATAATAGGGAGTGGGCTGTTAGAAACTCTCTCTGGATCATGAATATGCGTGTTCTTGCCTTGAAATTCATCTCATTTTTCTCCTTATGGTGTCTCCGAAAAGCCCATTTTACGCCAGCGGGCAAACACGCTAGAGGTTGAAGACAACCTCCTGCTTCGTACAATAATTAACGCGGAGAAGAGAGTACTGAAGATCACTCCCTGCTCCGTCATGTACTCATGGGCTTCCAATTCTATTGTTTGTTGGATTTGTTACTGTCTGTTTGTTTTTGGGAGAACCTGTCACTGTTTGTCGAATCTGGCAGTTTCGTTGATATATAGAATCGCTGTCCAGGAGAAGCCCATCTGGGAGGTCGACCATTTCTGAGTGAAATCTTTTGCTTTTGCTTTTGTTTCTGAGTGAAATCTTGTGTTTTTGGTTTTAATCACACAGAGGACATGACATGACAAGGTATGGTTGAGAATTTTACTACCGTTTTCTCATGTAAATTCATCATATATTTATTGCTTCAACTTCCAAAGTCATATCTGTTGTGTTTAATCATAGTCTTTATATTTCATTTCTTGGGAGTTAATTAGTTCACTACATACGTATAAAAGACAAAAAGAATAATGAAGTGAGTTAATTAATAGCTAATAAGGCAGGGATGAGTTCGTCAAATAATTCAAAGGAGAACAAGTGCATAGGCAATAATATAGGCTATATATGGAAACACTACGTAAGTATTTAGTCCATTTGATCCTATTCCTTTATAGCAACCAAACAGATTCTATAAGTATTTTAACTAATTTTCTCAATGAAATTATAGAAGAAAAAAGTAAGTCCTTCATAATTAAATTTCTATTACTAAACACCGACTTTTATATAGTTCATTGGAATTGCGGTGTTGAAATAATAGATATGGTATTACAGAATATATTTCTCTTTTGGTTAGAGAGAGGGGACTAATGATGACCCCACCTCAAAACACAATCATTGAGTGAGTGACTGTGTGTCTTTAAGTCCTCACAGAACAATGGAGAAGCGTTCCCCCAATCCACGTCACCTTTTCAAGCTAAGTCTTTTGTATCCTCCCCTCCCTGTCCCCCCTCCCAATTTTTCCCTCGCTTCTCTGTCCTCCACTAGCTGCTCCGTCACCGACTCACTTGCCGTCGTCAGGGGCCTCGCCCTCTTTTCCTTTCGCTTTCCGATTCTGTTGTCCTCCTCTGGAAAGAGTAATGATTTTATATCGTTTGTTTGATCTATCACTGATTGCTTTTGTTCAATCTGGAAGTTTTGCTGATGGAGACGCTTGAGATTTGACCTAGGGAAATTCCTCAAAGGTCCCCATTCACCAATTTAATTCTTCACAGGGACCTTGTCTGATTATGTTCTTTATGAGAAACTAGTCAGGTCATATGTGTGTGCCTTTAATATTCTTTTAATCAAATAAATACTCTCAAAGTGCCTATATATATGTGCGCGCGCGCTATGGCATCTGAGAATTTTACCATCAGTCATTTCTCATTTACATTCCTTATTTAATTATATTGTTCAACTTCCAAGCCTTATGTGAGTGTGAAATCATATACTTTCATTTAATTTCCAGCTAGTTCATATATCATGTATAAAAAGAATAATAATGAACAGAGATTTAATTGTTAATGCAGGGATGAGTTCGTCAAGTAATAATTCAAAAGGGAAAAAGTGCATTGGAGATCATTTAGGCTATGGAACTACGTATGTTTGTGATGATAAGGGTAAAAATAAGAATAATGGAAAGAATAAGGCATCAAAGTGCATAGGAGATTATATGGGTTATGGAAGCACTTACGTCTCTGGTGATAATGGAAGCAAACCATCAAAGGAAAGAGCAGCAAGAAGCCGACCATAGGCGACCTGATGGGCTACGGCGAGAAGCCACTTCCCACCAACAACTAAACAACGCTTCTCCAAGTTGTCACTCGGACCTCATCAGGCTTATTCTCAAACTCAACACTGGCTACTGTGTTTATATGTTTCCTTGTGTCATGCTTGTGTGTTGTTTCTGTTTTTGCCACTTTAATTAAAGCCTTGTGCTACTGTTTCGTTGTGTGTTTCTTGGTTTTATCTGGACTGGAGGCTTTCATGAAGAACAACTAATAACTAAAAATGGTTCTGATCTGATCTCCCTCGATCACTCCATTTTTAGGACTAAAATCTCTCTCTCCCTCTCTCTCTATCCCTATCTGTGTGTGTGTGTGTGTGTGTGTGTAAGGGTTGTGTGTTGTTTCTGTTTCGTTCTTCTCTCTCAGTAATTTGCTGTTGTGAGTTTAGTTTTTATCAAGCTTTCATGTTCTCCAAACCACAAAAACAAAATATCTTCACTTTTCTAGTATAGAAGGCTGAGGAGAAAAGTACAGTTTTGATTTGATTATTTTATATGTGTGTTACATGACTAGACTGGTTCGCTTTAATTTTTGTAAATGATTAAATCGAATTAACCCATACGATTAATATGAAGAATATGTTTTGTTGACGGTTTCCCCAAAAAGAAGGATTTTTTTTTGGGTGTACCCAAAAGAAGGAATTTGTTTAGCTATGAATACTTTTGTTATTCGTATCATCTTTTTAATTAATTAGTTATAGTAAACTTCTCATGATTTATAATAATCAAAGAAAATCTATTTTGTTAATTAACCTTGGAAATAGTTACTTTTCTCCTTCTGCGAATTGCAAAGAGTTTACTTATATAAATGCTGGTGTCACTGTCAGCTGTTTCTTAGTTCTCGTGTTTTCGGGTTTTCCCATTGATGCGCGGAAAAAATCAAAAGACAAAAATGCTGATTGTACCTGATATTTTTTCTAAGTTATTATTTTAAATAATTTCCAAATCAAAGGAAAAAGATTAAGATAGTTAATTAGCATATGATGTTAGATATTACCAAAAAAATATGTGTGTATATATACGTATATATGTACACACAATACTAGTTCACACTTTCAACGCTGATCAATCATGTTTGAAAGTATGAGCTAGTGTTTATATATATATATACACACACACACACATACAAGTTGTTGACAGGATTAGTTTGAGAATCTAAAACTAATTTCTAATTATAATAATCAGTTTCTATTATTGAAATCAAATATAATTTTTTTTATTTTCTTATAAAATCTGTCCAAAATAAATCTCTTTTTATAAAATCTCTAAACTATTAAAAAGTCACTTATTTTTAATGTTAAACAAACGGGTCTAAAGTTAAACAATTATACCATAATTAGATAATGACAATTCGTATTTTTATATTTATAAAAATTACTCGACTTTCTAGAGTTTTTACCCTTTATTAAAATTAATAATGAAAATAAAATATATGTTGCCAAAACATAGCGTGGAAAATAGAAAGGAGTGAATACACTATCTCACCAGCTGCACGTATTCTTTTACTAGTTTTTAAATCATCTCTATATATGATTTATTATATTATAAAATTAAATATTAATTGGCCTAACCTTGCTTAGGCTAATTCCCTTACCTAGTAAGTGTTCGATTCCAATTAATTAATATAAGGTTCATGTTCACAACAACCGGAGTCATGTACGTCCCACATAATAATCACTTAGCTTTAATTTTTTGATTGGACATTAATTAGACGTCGATCTATGTAAAACCTAAAAAATACGTTATCAATTATCTACACTTGCATAACAATAAGGTAAAGTATAGGGTTTGGTTAGGGATTTTTTATATAATTTTTTCATCTTGCTTGTCACTTGTCACGTATCATTTTCATCCACAATAATATCCACCAGGTTCCTGAATGGGTCCCACTATTCGACCACTGGGAGAAGATTCTTCCATTCCGGCGGTGGCCATCAGTTTTACCAGCCAACAACTTTGATTCTCTTCACCTACTGTCCCTTCTTCTTTAGTCTCGTCTCGCTTCAAAGCAGTGACATGTCTGACCTTATTATCCATTTATTCCTTCATCCTATCACCCAATTACCTCATTTTTTTTTAAAAAAAAAAACTATTCTTCCTTCCCATTTAGCATGAGTCAACTTAGTTCTAAAACGCCTTCCAATTAAAATCATAGCATGACATGCGCGTACAAAGTACGATATATATGCTATAGTATATGCTATATTCCTCAGGTCTATTTTATTGATCACTTTCTAAAAAGATAGAGTGGTCTTTTTTATAAATCATTAGATTGATAATAATATTTTGTCTCAAATGAAATATCTAAACAACCCTTAAAAAATAAGAGAGAGAGAGAGGTGCACGGAATGACAGGGACTTAGACAGCATCTGTAGGCGAGGGTAAATGACCATCTATTCTAAGATTTCTGTTTTTAATAGGGGTATTCTAAGATTTCTGTTTTTAGTAGGGGTATTTACGAGACAAGATGGGATCAAGACACTCCCGTCTTGTGTCCTATTTCAAGAAAAAGATTGAGACTAAATTTTAATTTAGTGTCTAGTCTTGTCCCAAACCGGGATAAGATTGGACGTCCTGCCGTCCCAATAAATAGGATAATATCAAAGAAAGATTTGAATAATAACATTCATTAAAATTATAAATCATATAATTTATTAAGTTTAAAATTAAAACAACATAAGTATATAAATTACAACAATTTAAAGTCAATTATTGAATTATATTAATTACAATTACACATTATAATAGCAAATACAAGTGATATTTAGACTATAAGAGTGGCAACAACAAGCAAGTCCAGCACAACATCAAATCATTGTTCTTCTACTTTAGTGGAGATGTATTAAGCTAATTACTCTTCTGAAAATAAAACAAGAAATACATTATAAATAAAAGTTTTTAAATAGATAGATATAAGAATAAATTATATTAATATATTATAAAGAAAGATATCTTCATGTTTACTCAATGTCATTAAAATTATCAATATAAAAAAACTTTATTTTTAAATAAAAATTACAAGTATTGAAATTATAATTAATATAAGTATAAAGTATATTAATATACTTAAAATAAAAATAATATATATATATATATATATAATATTCGAGTCCGTGGTAATACCACGGAACGTCCCGTCCCGATTATTTTTGGACTAGAATAAGACCTGTCTCGATATGATCGAAACGATACCAAGCTAATTAAAATGGGTTCAAACTAAACACTTCCAGTTTTTAGCCAGCTATTCTGATATTAAACTTAGAGATGTCATTAAATATAGCGATGTCATTAAATATTCCGTATTCTGATATTTTTCAGCATCATTTTTTTTTTTACTCTGAGTCCCATATCTAATTTTTACTACAGCCTCATAGAGCTGCATATGAGCAGGATTGGGTACGGCAGGGTCCCTTCGTAAGTGCTGGTAGAAGAATGTAGAGCCCAGTGACAAATCCAGGATTATTTTATGGGGGCCAAGTTTTCTTCTTCTACCACCTGGGGTAAAATTTACCTACAAAATTTTTATAACTAATTTTTAAAACATCACCTTAAATAATTATAAGATGTACACCATCACCATCTCACAAGAATTGCAGGTCACGTGATGAGGCCTTGTTTCCAGGAAAGCGCAGAGAAATCCCTCAAATTTTCTTGATATCAAATTTTCCTAACTTTTCATAATACACTAAATGAAAGATATTTTTAAAAATTTTAATTTTAATTTTTATTGTTAAAAACTAAATTATTAAATATATTTAATAATAATTTATTTAAATGTCTTATAATTTGGGATGGAGAAAGTATAAGGCAATTTTATATAAGATTATGCATACTAATAAAATTTAATAATGATAATTTATAATCTTATTTTTTAAAAGCAAAAATATAAAATTTTAAAAATATTTATGTTTAATATAACTTTAAATCTATACCGTTATTATATTACTATTATTTTAATTCTCTAAATAACATTAAAAAAGTATTATGAAGTGGAGTCGGTGTGCAAGATTTTCCTATCGGAAAACCGCTTCAGACTTGCGGGCATAGAGATTGCTTCAACCTTGTTTTGGTAGAAGGTTACGTCGACTTTCATCTGGCCCAAACAATTATTGTGTCCACTGTCACGTTAATGTCCTACCTTATTTACCAGACAAATGTCCCGTTTTAGTTGTTGATCTACACCTTCTGTTTTATTATAAGAGAAATTATTTTATTTTTTATTATACTCTTTCTATTTAAAAATATAGTTTTTTTCTGAAGTAAGATGTTGAAAACTATTACTCCATTTTTTTGGTAAAATCGTTTTTAAATAAAAGAGAAACTATTTTATATTTATTCTTATGAGCAAAACTACAAATTTTTAGAAACATTAATTATATTTTTTTATATTGTTCCTCATAATGGATAGCATCATTAAATTAAAGAAAAAAATTAATTACTAGGGCATTTTAGTTCAAGAATTTCGATTTCAGGTATAATTATTATGAACAATTAATTTTTTTTAAACTACATGAGCTAGTTTAAATTCTGCTATATTTGAAAACGGAGGGAGTATAAAGCATTTTAGGTCTTTTAAAATGTAATTAATATTTTTTTTTCAAAAATACCCTTAATTAGGATTTCTAATTGGGTCATCTTATTAAATATGAATAAACATGAAAAGTGTATGTGATTTTAAACACAATTAACTAACTTATTGAAATGTTTGGAGAGGAGTAAGCAAAATTATAAATTTCAAGAAACATTAATTACATTTTTCTTAAATTATCCTCATAAATGGATAGTATCATTAAATTAGAGAAAAAAGTGAACATCAGTTAAAAGGATGTTTCGGTCCAGACATTTTAATTTCACACATAATTATTAGGATTAACTATATTATAAACTGTGTGAATTGGTTAAAAATCTCTTACTCCCTCCAGTCTCTATTATATATAAGCCACCTCCAACTACTTTATCAAAACCAATAAGAGGTGATTAAGTTATTAAATTTATTTAAAAATAAAATAAAATTCTAATTTTATCTTGTTTAAATGAAAAATTTTAAATTTACATTACATTCTCTCTCATAGTTAATGAGTTTAAATGAAAATAATATTATAAAAACATAATTAATTTTTTATAGTGTATCTTATATTCTAAAATATTTTTATAGTGTGTTTTATATTGCAGTCAAGCAAGAATAATCTCTCGTAACTGTTATTCACACACATGCACGCGAAGAAAAAGAGCTACTAATTTTGGCATTTCTTTTTGAAAATTTCTACGCCCTAACAATATTAAAGAGCTTAACTGTTACGTTGATATGATGGATACCATGATGACATGATCCAGCCAGCAAGACAGCATATTTAGTTGTCTTTAGATATATGACGGTGTGTCTGTCCAGGAGAGTGAGAGTTTGTGTGTGTGATCTGAACAACCCTAGGCACCCAACCTCTCCTGGCATTTCAATGACTATGCTCTCATCATCATGTGCGGACATGCTCCCAATATGTACATATATACATACATGCTCCTAGTGGAGCCAAGATCGGAAGCGGGGGTGGATCTATTTAAATATTATTAATTTTAAAAAATATTAATAGTTATATATCTTTAAATCGTTGAACAATTATAATGTTATTTTAGAGCCAAATGACTTTATTTAAGAGTCAAAGCATACAAACTTACAAGCCCTAATATGTAATTTTGTCCAAGTGCCCTCACTTACATAGTTACATGTGGCTCTGCCTCTGTTCCCTGTGGTTCATAGTATAGAGTGTTGGTAACTACTTCACAGTTTTTTTTTTTTGAAAAGCTAGTTAAAATGTTATGAAAATATATATTATTTTTTAATTGTATTCTCACTAAATATTCTATATAAGTACTCTTAATAATGAAGTGCACAAAATCTTGGAAAAACACAGTTTTAAAGGGAAATAAATAAAGGGCTAGAGAGGGGAGAGAAAACAGGAAGCTATAGTTATGATTTAATGATTTTATCTACGTCTTAAAACATATGAATATATATATATATATATATATTTATCAGACTAGGATGAGACCAATTTTATATATGGTGACTTTTACACAACAGATTAGGTAAGGTCAGCTTTATTTTTGTCAAAAGTTAAATCAAAACGAAGCTCATGAATATGCTTAATTAGTTATTAATATTTATGTCTCACAAATGAATGGGAAAATCGGAGAATAAAGATAAATATGCTGATTATTTTGATAGAGACTAATGATACGTAAATGTATAGAAAACAAATGAACTGTTGGATTAGTTAAAGTGATTAGTGTTAATCAATCACTTTGTTGTTGATGACCCTAAAATTTATATAAAGGACATCACATTTCATTAGAGGTTAAATGATTGCATCCCACCTTAAAAAGTAGGTTAACAAAGATCCTCACCTCATTGTTTTCACCTCAAAGTGGTTTAGGGGTTTAGTGTGAATCATTTAAGTGAAGGATTGTGTCTTTGTATTTTCAATCATAACCATCTTCATTTTCTTCTCTTTGTTAAATACTTCATTTGTCAACACAAACATTGATGAGATTGGAATAATAAGATGCGAAATTATTTTAATTTTATTTTAATAGCTTGTCATGCCATCAGGTCAAGCTTCGCTATAAGTTTTGTGGTACTGGCCTTGGTTTATATATATATATATATATATAAACACATATATACATTTATTCCCCATTTTAAATGTAATGGTAGGTATAATTTTAGAACTTGAAGGATGAATGTGAAATTTACTATTTATGGTGAAGAAAGGAGACCCAATAATTCAAGAAAAAGCTATATACGCGGCATGTATCTTAGTAAGTAGGACCAAAGAAAAGAATATGGGGGAAGATTAGTTATATGCATCATCATCATACTATCTAATCGGCTTTCTCACTTTATTTGTTGTTACTATATGCCATTATTTCTTTGTTTCAGAGATGGCTTTTTCTCACTCATGCAATCTAATTCCCATCACCTTTATTCTCTCTAAAACATTGATATAGACATTTACTAAGTGATTAGTCGTAAGGTTTAACTTTAATTACTTAAACTGATGATGATTTAATTAAACTGAAAGGGGCCGGAGAACAAATGTGGGGTCACAAGGGAGCACGTGGTGGGTCTCCCATGCTCCAGCTTGTTTGACGCTATATCTCATGTGGTTGCATGACAAAATGACAAGCCATTAGAATTGACGCTACATCTCATAGTGTGGGTTTAAGCGAATCAATTCAATTAGAATTGACACTAAATAATTGTCAAATCAAAAGGCAAATATCAAGATAGTTAGCATATGATGTTAGATATTACCAAAAAGAAACTGATACGATGATATACATGTACACACAATATTAGTTCACAAACTTTCAAAGTTGATCAGTCATGTTTGAAGGTACGAAATAGTATTATATATATACACATATACATACAAGCTGTTGATAGGATTAGTATGAGAATCTAAATATAATTATAATAATCATTTTCTATTATTGAAATCAAATATGAAATATTTTTTGTTTTTATAAAATCTATTCAAAATAAATCTCTTTTTATAAAATATCTAAACTATTAAAAAATCACTTATTTTTAATTTTAAACAAACAGGTGTAAAGTTAAACAATTATACCATAATTAAATAATGATAATTAATATTTTTATATTTATAAAAAATACTCGACTTTCTAGAGTTTTACCCTTTATTAAAGTTAATAATCAAAATAAAATATATGTTGCCAAAACATAGCATGAAAAAGAGAAAGGAGTGAATACACCATCTCACCAGCCGCACGTTTTCTTTTACTAATTTTTAAATCATCTCTATAGATGATTTATTATGTTATAAAATTAAATATTAATTGGCCTAACCTTGCTTAGGCCAATTCTCTTCCTTGGCAAATCTTTGATTCCAATTAATTAATATAAGGTTGATGTTCGCAACCGGACCCATGTACGTCCCACATATTAACCACTCAGCTTTACTTTTTTCATTGAACATTAATTAGACATCGATCTATTATTCATAAAAATATAATTCATAAATAATACACCGTTTAATATATATTATGTCAATTAAATGATATTGTATATAAAAAAAGTAAAGGATTGGTCCGCTTCGTGACCACCACGGACTCTAGATATTAAGAGTAGTGGAAGAAGATATCGTGATCAATCAAAAGAGAAAGAAAAGAAAGGGAAAAGAGAAGATGCAAGTCATGTCAGTTGCGTTGATTTTGTATAAATGCAGACAAAAATTCATTATTCACTGTGAAAAGTTTTATTCATTATAAATATTTTATACTTAGAAATCTATCTTTATGTACGTAGTTGAAGGATTTAATGGAAAATGTTACAATTAAATAAGCCAGGAGTTTTTAGAGTGTTTGGAAAAAAGAACGAGGTTTAAGAGGAAAGTTGTAGGGCGAGGACAAAGGACCGTGAGGTTGCCGTGAGTCTGAGACCTAAGTGGGTTTTTATTTGAAAAATTATATTTAAGGATCACTCAAGCAACTTATTTGCAAACAAGTATTAATAACAAGTCTATTGAGAAAATATGTTTATATTTCTATTTAACAATAATTCATTCTGCATTTATCCTTATCTGTAAATATATTTTTTAGAATTATAAATCAATTACTAATGCTCTACATTGTGGTCCGGCAAGAGTAGTGCTTAGTAACTATTATTAACATACATGTACCCGAAGAAAAAGAGCGCGTGGCCAAGGAGGAAGGTGGGGCCTGCTTAATTATCTTCAATTTTGGTATTTCTTTTGAAACTTTCTACACCCTAATTAAAAATGTATTAAAGAACTTAACTGTTACATTTATCATATCATGATCCAGCTAGCAAGATAGCATATTTATTCATATGATTTATCTGGCTTGGATGTTACCTAAAATAATATCTATTTTTATTGTGTGGCAAATGCTTGATCCAAAGTTTCAATTTACCTGTTTATTTGCTTGGATCTGTTTTAGTTTGAGGCTCTCAATACTCAAACCAAATCATATACCTGTATTTTTTTTTCATGTCAAAGCATGCAAGTTTGTTTATTTCCTCGGCTTAAAATCTTGTTCTGACAAAGCAAGTTGCCTCTATTCTAAGCTTACATTAAAGCTTAAAGTAATGCAAGGTTTTAATTAATCAGGTAAAAATTTAATTTTTTTTTATATTTGATATTTTGAAAGTGTTATTAACTCAAAATTTTAACATACTTTTTCTTTTTGGTTTTGATTTGTGATACAGGAAATGTGCAAGGTGTTTGCCTCTTATCATACATGACTATCCAAAATTTGAGGAGCCACAAAAGTGTGTAGATGTTTTGACAAAAATGAATTAGAAATTTGTATCTACTTGTTAGTTTGTGAACAATAAATTACCAAATGTACTAGAGACGCTGAGTTTCAATTAATAATAAAAGGATCCTAGACTTACTTACCATAATTTATCCGGATGTAAAAGATACACAAGACTTGGTAGAACAAGTATTTTTAATTATTACTAAAATGTGCAAAGATTACAAGTCTAGATTGAAGATAAAACTAATTGATAAACTTAAAAGCTATGGGTACAGATTGCGACTTTTTTTTAGTGTTGACTGTTTTCCTTTTGTGCTTTGGTATCATATTTATAGTATCAAGTTGATGGTAGTTTCTCCTTTAGGACCTAAAACGTTCTATTGAAGAATCAAGAATCCCGCGACACTTATGGCACAGTTTTTACTCAGTGTCTTTCATTTTTTACAACTAACCCATCTCACCAAGATACTTGGGCACAATAATGTTGCTTGCACAGATTCTGAGATCATTTGAAATTGTGTCTTTATGTACCAACGGTTTAAGGTTTGCAACTGGCGAGATTTCGACATGCTCATCCTATCATGGCTTTCCATTGAGTTCGGGGCTGGTCCCTCTATTCAGATTCTTGATTGGGCATGACTCTTCAGTCACTTGGCCCAAATAGCTTTATGACTTACCTAATGCTTTGGTGAGCGATATTTCATATTTTAGTCCAAACACTACTGTAGATGAGTAGTAGCAACGATAAGAGTTTAGAAATTGTAAAAAGAATATTAATATCTTGTTCAAATATATTCCACCTATATATAGAAGGTGAAGTTGAAGTTAATAAAGATAAAGTTGGTGGTTCTTTATTGATTATGATGTTATTTGACATTCGAAGATGATTCTGATATACTTAGTATTTAATGTGATACTTGGTTTTTAATGTGTTTTGATAAAAAAAATTATTTAAATATTTTTAATGTAACAATATTATTTTTATTATAGGTTGCAAAGTAACAATGAAAATTATGGTTTAAAAATATTAGCAAAATAAAATTATATAATTATATAAATAATCAAATAATAAATTTTATCATTGGCTATAGAATTGTGACGGATTTGATTTGCCATCACAAATTTGTGACGCCTTTGTGGGAACAAATTCAGTCCAAAATTTGGGACAGATTTTCTATCTCAAAAATAGCGCTTCAACTTTGGGATGGACATTAAATTTCCATAGGAAAAAATTTTTGATGAGAAAATTCGATATGGACACCCTTCCGTCGCAAACAACATTTAGGACGGAAAATCTGTCCCAAATCAAAGGAAAAATCCATTGCAAAATGCCTGTTTTTTAGTAGTATAAGCAAAGAGAGGGAGCTCAATGGAGAGAATGAGAGGAGAGAGAAGGCAAAACGTGGAAGGGGTAAGAAAAGTCAATGTCGATTTAGCAACATGTGGCGATGACCATGGATGCACTTAACGAATGTTTTACCTCTTCAACGCGGTTTTTGTACACTTGAATTCCTTAAATCAAGTTGTGCCTAAAAATGTAACAGTTTTAAAAATTAATTGATAATTATATATCTTAAAAGCATTGAACAATTAGCTCATTGTTATTTAAGAGCCAAATGAGTTTATTTAAGAGTGAAAACATACAAAAACTTGCACCCCTGGCATGTAATTTTGTCCAAGTGCCCTCACTTACATGTGGCTCTGCCATTGCTCCCCATGATTCATAATATAGAATATTGGCAACTCTGTCATAGTTTTTTTTTTTTAAAAAAGTTAGTTAATACCTTAATAAGATATAAAAACTTGTATATTTTTTCAATTATACCCTCACAAAATCTTGGAAAAACACAATTTAAAAGGGAAAGAAATGAAGGACTGGAGAGGGGACAGGGAGGAGGAAACTAGAGTTATGATTTAATGATTTTATCTACATCTTAAAACATACGAAAATATATCAGACTTGGATGAGACCCATTTTATATATGGTGACTTTTACACAACGGATTGGGTAAGGTTAGCTTTATTTTTGTCCAAAATTAAATCAAAACCAAACTCATGAATATGCTTAATTAGTTTTTAATATTGGCGACTCACAAATAAATGGGAAAATCAGAGAATAAAGATAAATATGATGATTATTTTGATAGAGATTGATGGTATGTAAATAGAAAGCAAACGAACATTATTGATCATTGAAATAATGGCATGCGAAATTATTTTAATTTTATTTTAGTAGCATGTCATCTCATAAGGTCATATATAAATATTCATTCCCTATTTTAAATGTACTGATAGGTATAATTTTAGAACTTGGAGGATGGATGTGAAATTTACTATTTATTTGTGGCCTTGGTTTTTTACATTTATTCCCTATTTTAAATGTAATGGTAGGTATAATTTTAGAACTTGGAGGATGGATGTGAAATTTACTGTTTATGGTGAAGAAAGGAGACTCAATTATTCAAGAAAAAGCTATATATGTGGCATGTATCTTCGGATTTTGGATTTGGTGAATATATTTTATACAAGCATTGGGTGCCTGTATCATTTGAGTCATTGAGATATAAATTAATGGTTCAAATAAATTCACTCATTCGTTAGTGAAGTATAAATTTATAATCATTCATATGAATTTTAATATTTCAAATAGTATAAGTACTTAATGTATATATGCATATACTAGGTACAATCATCAAATCCAAATCTTATATCTTAGTTAGTACGTAGGACCAAAGAAAAGAATACGGGGGGAGATTAGCTATATACATCACCATCATACTATCTAATCAGCTTTCTCACTTTACTTATCGTTACTACCATTATTTCTTCGTTTCAGAGATGGCTTTTTCTCACTCCAAAGTCCAAATCATGTAATCTTATTCCCTCCAATTAACTTTATTCTCTCTCAAACATTGATATAGACATTTAATTAGTGATTATTCCTAAGTTTTAACTTTAATTACTTAAATTGATGTTGGTTTAAGTTGAATCATATATTACTTGAAGAGAGTGACCACACACACACACACACACAGACATCACATCTTATAATTCATTTAACTATTTTGTCTGCTGCATATAACTTATTATGTAAGATAAATTAAAGTTTATCAGATAATAAATTTGAATAAAAATATAAAAGTAAAAAAGAACATAGGGAAATAAAATGACTAAAATCACATACATTATCAATATCCCTTGCCATCTAAGTAACCGTAGGAGGCTAACAAGCTGAAACTTTTTTTTTTAATTACAAAAACTTTTTATATGCTATTGTGTGTGGGTGTGTATATGATTCCAACCAGAAATTAGGATATAAAATTTTTCATAGATGTATATATGTATATGTAAGATATAAATTTTGAAATATCATGTGTTTAATCATTAATGTACTCATACTAATATTAATTAATTAATATTACATTGTAAACAAATAAAAAATAATTTATGCTTATTAATGTCAATAAGTTGGGTTTAATTATAGAGATTGTTTTAAAGTTGATATGCAGAGGAATGAGATTGGATTCGCTAGAGGGGTCAATCCTCTGCACGAACACCTTTCGCAGGTGCCACAATATTAATAATATATATATATATATATATATGGATTTTCAGTTCTTGGACGATCAAGATGCACCCACGTGGCTCCACCCATATCATGATCATATACTGTCCGAGGAATTGCTTACCGCAGCGGATCCAGATGCCTCCGTTCACACACACACACACACACACACACACACACACACACACACACACACACACACACACAGAGAGAGAGAGAGAGAGAGAGAGAGAGAGAGAGAGAGAGTGTGTGTGTGTGTGTAAGATATCACATTAAATCTTTGCTTAATGCTTGCCCCACTTGCCCACTGCGAAACCTGGTTCAACAAGAATGACCGTTGGAAAAGCTGTTTCATGCTACAGTTGGGATCTTACCTGAATACAATTGCTTGAATGTTGGCTGAGAGAGATTAATTCATATTTGGGATGGGATCAAGGTTCTGGAAAAGTTGATTCTTTGGAACTAATAGGTAACATTTCAAAGATTGAAGATTATACCGAGGAGGAATTCAAAAATCGTTGTGTGGGAGTTACAACTGAAATTTTATTTAAAAGTGATCGAAGTTAAAATTAATTTCAACATTTTTTTATAAACAAAATTTTATCCATTTGCAAAAGAAATTTTGGAGCATACAGGCCACCTGCTTGTCCCCCTTGAATTGGTCACAGCAAGGAAAATTATGGGTATTTTCATCTTTTTAAAATATAAATATATTTATTAAATAAAATTTTTATTCCACTTCCATATACATATCAAATATATTTTTAAACTCATTCCCCTCTCTGCCCCAACTTCCACTGAAAACAATTCTATCTAGTCCCTACCAAGTGGGGCATTAGCATTATGAAAGAGATTAGGTGACTATTTGTGTGAGATTGGGAAATCTCTTACGAATACATGTTTAAAGAAGCCAATAGCTATATTGGCTCTCTTGCATAATATGGATATCCAGTCGAAGTTCTTTTTGCACCTACCTCCTCTATGCATTGACATTATGAAAAATGATCTCTGTTTATGGTCCTATGCACTTTGTGGTTCACATATCAAGTTGGCTCAAAAAACTTGTTTGGATTTCTCTCAAAAATCTTTTTAAACTACATTTGGGATATAAACTGAAAACCAAACATGTACTAAGCTTTTGCCTCCTCATTGTAATTTGTATATTCTAAAAAAAGACTTGGTCAACCCCAATATCATCATCATTGTCTTTCTCAAGGCCTTCAATTATGGCCTCCATCCTTGCCTTCCAGCAAAAGAACATGAACAAATATAATTGTTTGTTCAATATATACTTGTTTCATTATTTTTGGTGCAATATAATCTCCCCTATGTAGAGGAAGATTAAGAAGAATACTTGAAAAAAGTTATTGAGCAATCTTTTGTTTTTGGCGAACAATTAATTTAAAGAGTTGGCTGTGGATAAAAAACGATGACGTAATACGTAACCAACCTCACTTTTAGTGAGATAAAATTTATTGTTGTATGTAACATAATATCGTCTTTCTTATTAAGGCCCCTTTTGTGATCAATATGGCTGTTTTTGGTTTAATGAGACTAAGGTTACTTGGTATATTGGGCGATTGGAGGCTGTGATTGAGTACTGAATTTGATAATTTAAGTTGTGATAATATATTAATTTGGTATTAATTGTTTATGAGGCCTTCAATTGTCACTTTTCCTAAAAAAATTCACTTTCAGAAAATAGGGGGGAAAATCATTACTTAAAATTCACCTCTTGCTCTGTGAAGCCCAATAGTTATCTGTTAAATGTTTTCTTCATAACAATTTAAATGGGTGGCTGGGTTTTAATGGCCCAATAGTTATCTGCATCAATTTACTTCCTCAGCCCCATATTCCATAAGGCCCATATTATCCGTGATGCTATGTAAACTATCATTCTCTGGCCCAATAGTTGCTTTTCTTGTTACACCGAAGAGATTCGGCTTAGAGAGAGACATGTTGTTATCACTTTTTTCTCTGTCTAATATTATTTATTTTTTATATTTTGTTGGGTGAACGTTTATTTATTATTTATATTTTCATTCAAATCATTTATTTTTTACATGCATTTGTACAAATTATAATGTTAAATTTGTGATGTTCTTTACTGAATTACAGCAATTAATTGTTAATAAACATATCCCAACTTCACAGCAGCTATACATTTTTATATAATTTATAATGGTTTAATAAGTTGTTAAAACGGAAGATATCAGATTCCCTGACCGCTGCATCTATCAATTCATCTCTTTCTCTTACAATGTTGTGAAAAACCAGCCATTATTACTGAATCAATGTTTGTGAATTTTCATTTCATCTTTCTTAATTTATCCTCCAAATCAAACTACCCCACACTCCCACGCCCTCTCTCTACATCTATATATTGGAATTAGGGATGTTCAAGCTTATCCTTGTCCTAATTAACAGAATTATGTTTTGATTGTATTGAGACAAGACGTCCTGGCTCAAAAAAAAAAACCAAGATAAGATTTTGTGATATGCAAAGAAAATATATTTGGCATGGGACGGGACATGAAGTCACCATCAAGATGTCCCATCCCAAATATATTATTATTTTTTATTTTCTTTTTTTACTATATAGTCCTAATAAATATTACCTAATAAAACATCCATGTCTTCAATGTTCTGGAAACTAATAGGATAGAAGCCACCAATTTGTCTTTCCATACGGCAAGTTCCTCTGAGGTGCCAACCAAAGCAAAGTTTCCTTGCAAGTCTGGAGACAGAGAAATCTGCCATATCCATAAGAATGACAATGGCACAATTGGCAAGATTGAATTGAGCAGGTCCAGAACGATTTGGATTGAAAAAGAGAGATGGCTGAAAAATCTGGTCCATGGTATTATAATCAAGTGAATTCATTGAGAGTGAGAAACTAGTGAAGAACCAAAGGATTGGAAGAAGATATCGGAAGCAAAGCTTTAAGAAACTGAAAGTGAACTAGAATGGAATAAGATTCAAGGAACACATGCACGATCAAGAAGGATGAGTTTAAGTTGGTATAAAAAGTGGGTCCAATGAAACAGTAAAGATAGAGACGAAGACATGAAGGAAGGTAATAAGCTTAAGGATACAAGGGATATTAGAAGGGACAATCATGGCAACCGCTAAAGTGACCAATGGGGAAATGAGTTTACATTGGAAAAGAAAAATAGATAGCCTAAAAATTAAAACAAAGAAACAAGTAGCATGGGTTTCAAGAAAAGTGTATGAAGAAAAAACTCCGAAAGGAAGGCAAGATGGAAAAAAGACCAATGGAAGGATTGTAGGCAAATAGCATTCACAAAGAATAGAAGACAGAAACAAAGAGGTGACATAGAGAAGCTTATGCAATTAATACGTCAACTTCTGGGGAAGAGAAATAAGAAAAAGGATAAAAGGATAACGTTCAGTAAGTTAACCAATAACCAACTCTAAAAGATTTACTTCCTCTGTTAAAAAATGTAAGGCATTTTTAACCGCATCTCACCCTTCAGTAATTACCTACTTTCAAACTAACCCTATTTTTTTATTTTTACACCTATTAAACATCCTACAACAAATATAAAGTTATTCATCAATAGAGACATTTTTGAAAAAAAAAATACAATGATTACACCTCAAAATACTAAAATTACCTTGCATTTTTTAACATGTAACTTCTCAACAAATGCACTACATTTTTTAATGGTGGGAGTAATAGAAAGAAGGGGAAGGACTAGGAGAAACTGAATCAAAACAGCAAGATAAGATCAGAGGTTAAGGAAAAGAGTATTGAGGGTGAAACTATAAGATCAAGCTACTTTCTTCCACAAGAAAGCTCCAAAGATTATATTTTTTTTAACTATAAAAAATGCAAGAATATAATCTTTTGACATATAAGCTCTAAGGAGCGAACTATTAGTTGCAACTATCATGGAAGTGATTAGGTATAAATAGAATAAAAGTAAAATTTATAATTTTATTTTATTTGGTATTACCATAAAAGATTATATAATTGTAATAGTTTGTGTATTTTTTGAATTGAAATTATATTTTTTATATCTTTTATGTATGTTTTGTAAATATATATGTATGTATCGGAGACATCTCGTATCCTATATTTTTAAAAATGAAAGTGTTAATGTATCATGTTTTTACTATATCTGATTCACGTACCGAATATGTGCATCATAGGTGCTGGGACAAACAAACTAAAGTTGGAAGATGTATGATGAAAATGTATCAAGACAATTATATTAATTTATTTATGTTTTTAAGGAAAAAATGCCTATTTATTATTTTATCGTTATTAAGCTTGCTGCCTTTGCCAATAGAAGTCTCTATGATGTCACGCGAACATTTCGAAGCCCAACATTTCAAATGGCTACAGTCTTCTACATTCTAATTCCGATACCCTTTTTTTTTTATGTAGATACATTAAAGTTTAGATGTATTAGATTATGAGAGTTCACCTCAATATCTTTAAAACTAGACTAAATGTTGAACTGAAAAAAAATCAATGGCTCTTGATTTTTATGATCTAATCAATTAAACCAATAGTTGGATTGGTGATATAATAATTAAATAAAAATTATACTAAATATATATAATAAATATAAAAAAAATCTATACTATGTTAATAAAATAACATAACATGACCTTAAATTAATAATAGTATAAATTATAATTGTATAGCTTGTCAAATATAGGTGAATCTTGATCAAATTAAATATGAGTAGATTTAAAAGTATCTACATTTATACCTATAATTGTCAATATCTTTATCAAAAATGATCTCAAATTATATTTTATACATGTAAATTATTTAAAAATAAAGTTGGCTTTAAGTAGGATCTAATTTTTAATTTTTTTTATTTTTAAAATTTTTTAAGCTTTTTTTAATATTATATTTAAAACTATCTAGTTTTTTAAAAGCAGCTAAACACCAATTTAATCTTGAAAATGATTTTTTTAGGTGCAAATTGAGTACTTAATAGCTCTTGTCAACGATTTCACCAGTCCAACTGTTTGATTCAATCTAATTTTTAAGTTGTTGGTTCGCTTGAGTTAAGATATGCTTTCAAGCTTAAAAAATATCTATAGATGACTCATTAATAAGATTATTTAATCAGTAATGAAATTTGATTTTCCAATCATATGTTGTAGGTTAAATCCTTATTAAAATTATTTTTTATTTGTTCAATTCCCATACTTTTCAGGAGCCTTCTTCTATTTTCTTTCCTTTCCTCAAAAGCCTTCTGACATATCATTATTGTGACAGCATCTTTTGTTTTTGTGCACATTATCCTCTCAAATCTTTTGACTAGGACAATCATTCATAATCATTTCTTTTCTCTTTCGGGCAAGACTAGAAAAGTGAAAAACTTTTCTCTTTTCTCTTTCATATCACACAAAAGATATTATTATTAATTTTTTAATTATTTATATATATATATATATTAATATTTTCAATTAAATTGCACCCCTTGACCTTAAGAGCTATGAACTACAGCATAGTAAAATGCAATGTTAATTGAAGTTGTATACAAGAATTATGTGAGTATATTCTGTTTGAATATTGTTTTGGTCAACTGTTACCCAAAAAAGGAATTTGTCTAGTTAATTATGAATGTTTATGCTTTTCTTGAATGGAAAACTCACAATAAGTAAAAAAAAAAAAAATCCATAGAACTATAGATAAATTTTATAATTAATCACTCTAACTGGTCCCTATTATAAGATACCTACAACTACCTTATCAGAATTAAGAAGAGATAATTAAATTATTAATTTTGTATAAAAATAGAATAAACTTTTAATTTTTCCTCTATTTAAATAAAAAATTTTAAATTTGCATTACATTTTCTCTCATAATTAATTAGTTTAAATAGATATAATATTAAAAAACATAATTAATATCTCATAGTATGTCTTATATTAAAAATAAAAAAAATACTTTTAAATGTGTCCTATAACAAAGACTCCGGAACGAGTATTGTGACATCAATATGTTAATTACCCATCTTCCTTTTTTGGACAAAAGTTATCGGTCTTCATTTATTGACTAATTAAATCATTGCAAAAACAATTAATAGATAGCCCTGCCATTATGTGTTGGAAATTATGGGATGCACACAATTCCAATATTTTTACTAGCGAAACTTCCAATATAGATAGCATTTTAACAAATGTTAGAGCAATAGTTGATCACACTATTAGATCCTACCAAATTTATGGCATTTTCATGTAATTTGCCTTTTGTTACTGTACGGCTTGATTTACAACCTTGATTAATGAATTTCCTTTTCCACTCAAAAAAGTATATTTTTGATCCTTTAACTTTGTATAAGGTTTTAACTCAGTTTCTTAATTTTATAAAGTATCTTTTAGTCCTTTAACCCTAACACCATTAGTTTTAAATGATTACACCTTCCGTTTAAAAATGTAAGGCATTTTTAACCGTATCTCATTTTTCAATAAAATAGTTACCTACTTTCAAACTAATCTTAATTTTTTATATTTACTCATATTAAACACCCTACAATAAACATAAAGCCATTCATCAATAGAAGCATTTTTGGAAAAAAAAAAAGCAATGATTATACCTCAAAATATTAAAAATGTTTTATATTTTTGAACATCTAACTCCTTAAAAATGTCTTACGGAGAGAGAATTTTTTTATGGTAGTCATTGTTATTTTGTGAACATTTAAAAATATTTTGTCAATATTTTAAAGTTCAATATAAAATTTTTTAGTGACGAAACTAATAGTGTTAAGATTAGAGGACTAGAGAGACATTTTACAAAATTAGGAACCAAAATGACACCTTGTGTAAAGTTAAAAGACTATATGTATTCTTTAGTCAAATTTTTTTCATAATTTTTACAAATTAACTATTAAGATATGTTTTGGATAGTGCTAATTTAATATTAAAAATATAAAATTCTTAATATACTATGGACCGTGGATATTAAATCTAGACTATCCATATTGGTCATTAGATTTAATAAATTTTTTAATTTTTATAAATCAACTATCTAGATATAATTTGAACAATGCAAATTCAACATTAAAATTATGTAAAAAATTAATATTAAATTTAGACTATTCAAATTACTTATCAAATTTGATAAAATATTTATTTTTTTATTTTAACAAATTTAAAATAAAAATAAAAATATTTGATCTTGACTATATGACGGGGATGGCTAGAAAAAAGAAGCCACCAATAAGATTGCGGGTGGGTTGTTTTTTTTTTTTTTTTTTGTTTTTGTTAAAGCTACCTTTTATTATTTTCTATAATTTTTTTAATCATCTAAACGTTACGTCTTTTGAGGAAATGGAGAGAAATGGGGAGGGGGAATTGGAGGCACCCCGCGCCCAATTATCCAGAAGACAAGAAAGATCATGCGTCGTACAAATTCCTTAGCTTGCTCCACGTAGCAATATCAAATTGGCGGTCCAGCGGCATCGATGCTCCTATGATTTGATTCATTAGATAACTACTAAGCCTACGCCACCACGATGCTATGATTGCTAATTTGGTGTTATTATCCTCTGCCTGTGTTCCCCAATTGGGCATTGATATCTAAGCGTCTTTACAAGAACTTGTTTGTTTTTAAGCCAACAAAGTGGGCCTTCTTTGACCAATTCTTGTACATGTCCATGCAGGCAGCACCATGCGAATAAAATAGAAAAATACTTCCTTTATTTAAAAATATAAAATATTTTTAATTAAATTTTATTTTTAATAAAATAATTAATTATTTTTTAATTAACTTTATCTTTTAATATTTAATCCTATTAAATACTTTATAATAAATAGAAAGTCATTATTAATAAAGATATTTTTTTTTAACAAAAGTAATGATTACATCTCAAAAGATTAAAAATATCTTATATTTTTGAACATTCAACTTTTCAAAAAAATTTCTTACATTTTTTAATAGAGGGAGTATTATGATAATATTTTCTATAGCATTTAGGTGATGATAACGAATAATACATGGGATAAATAAATTTGTAGTTCTTCAAATTTATTTTAATTATCAATTTAATTCTATAAATTTATTTTTTTATCAATTTAATCATTCACGCTTTCTTAAATTATCACGTAAATGTTTTTACATTTTAAAATACAAAATTCTTTACATTTTAAAATACAAATCAACCCTTCAATTAATATCATATGTAAAATCTATTGATGACTTGACATATATATATATATATATATAAAATAAAATAAAATAACTTTTACATTAGTTTAATTTTTAATAATATAATCATTATGTTGCATTTTTTGTTTTTTTTTAAATTGCTAAGTATTTTTTTCCTCTACCCAAATAACTACATTTCTTTTCCTTAACCTAAGTGGCTACCAATCTACCATCAATATTTCATTATCCATGCAGGAAATTTTAATAAAGTTATTTTATTTTTAAATAATAAAGATCATATCAATAATTGAGATAAATTTAAGAGATCATATTGATATTTGAGACAAACTTGAGAGACTAAAAATTTTATTATTTTATAATATATTTATTTTAATATCATAATTAGCAGTGTTACACAATTAAACTAAATAAATAATTAAATAGACAGATGATGTTGAATATTATGAATATATTGAAGGAGGGTGCGGATTTGCTTTGAAAAAAAAAAAAGGAATGAGAGTGTGAAGAGAATTTAAATCTAAATTTTTACTTAAATCACTGCCTTAATTTTCTTGCTTATCTAATTGAATTTCACTACCTTGATGGTGCCACAGGCTCAAGTAATGCATATGTGAAAGGATTTGAGTTGAGCTGTCGACAAGCAGTGGCGGAGCACCTTGGGTTGAGGGGTTTAAATGCAACTCCTCACTTTAAAAAAAAAATATAAATGGAGTATATAAAATTTACAATTTTACATCCCATATCTTAATATTTTCCACCTTTTGAATTAAATGAAAAATATTAAGGCTCAACAACTTATTAAATATATAATATTTTAATGAATTAGATAAGATATAAAGAGCATATTTATAATAATATAAGATCATATTAATCTGTTTAATATAATTTTTAAAATAAAAATAATGATAAAATTAAGTATATCAATTACTATTTTAATCCTATTATAATTATTATTTTAAAAAAAAATTAAGGGTTCTGACTCCGTCTGCTGACACATATCCACGAAAACACGTAAGCACCGCACTCCTCAGACTCCATTTTTGATGCATGCATCCTACTCTGCATGGAATGATTACGCAGTCAATGTCTGATGAATGCGGGCCCCACCAATTACACACCCTCTAGTCTCTCCCAATCTGTTGCTTCTTTCGGCCATATCTGTGGCAGCTTGGTTGATGGGTAGTACTAGAGCCACGACCCAACAGGCCGAGTTTAAATTAAGCTATATTTATTCATATCGGAGGTAAGATATTTGAATTTATAAAAAAATTTATGTAATTAGACCCAATCCTAACATTTTGAACTTTTGATGTATTTGAGCTTATCTGTATACCTAATTGTTGGGTATTATTTTATTTTATTTGAGCCAATTTCAATTCTTATCCTAAAAAAGTTATATTTTTCAGCAATAAATCATTACAAAACACCTTTTTTTTTCCTATTCTTATTAGTGTGAGACTAGGAATTGAAAGAATAAAAATGAAAGCATATGAAGTAACTCCTTATATGTATTTTTCTCGATGTTTTCAAAATATATTTTAAACAAACCATTATTAATTGGAATAATAAACTTCATATAAGAGTGTGAAAGGCATGAACATGAGTTTAGCATTGGATTTGTGAGCACTAAGTGAAAGTTAATTTTATTTTATTAATAATAAAAAATAATTCAAGTATTCAAACTAAGCCCATTACGATTCGGGCTTGATCCAAATTTCTTTGATCTTATTCAACTGGCCCGAATAAGTTTATAAAAAACAAAATTTTCTAAACTCAAAATTTAAACCTAAGATTTTTTGAATTTATTTTGAATACCCAAATAATACTTTAATTTTTAAAAATATACTAAAAATGAATTGATTCTTTAAATTTCAGTTTATATGTTATATTTAGAGACCATATATTTGAATACATTATTATCATAGATATTTTCTTAACAAATTAAAATATCAACATTGTTATATTTTTTATTATTTTTAATCAATAAAATATCTTAAAATAATATTTAAAATTTATTTTAATCTTTATTTTAAAAATTTAAGACCCATAGATTTGAGCCTTTTAAATTTTTTAAGTATTTTAAAAAATATATTTTATATTTTTGACAACAATAAAAATAATTACTTTTAAAATAACAATTGAAATTTGTTTTAAGAAATGAAAAAAAATTTGATAATTAGGTAGTTAAGCCACTCGAATAACTCTGAACCTCAAAAATGTTAAAGTCAAGCTTAATTATAGGGGTTTTTTTTATGAGTTCTTGATTATAATGAAGGGTATTTTTATTCTTACTTTTATTTTTCACTGTTAAGAGGTTCATTTCATCATTAGTTGTAAGCACAAATGCTATAGCGAATGCTACCTAGCCAATGATACTCATTACTATCTTAATTATAGGGGTAAAGTTAATCAAATTACAGTTTATAAAAAATAGTAATTATAATCTTTAAATTTGTAATAAAATTTACTCTCCAATTTTGTCTTCTATTAAAATTAATGACTATAATAAAAAGCCTGTTTGTAAAGTTTTTATATGAAAATTAGTTATCTTAATCACCCTATTCTTAATTTATATGCAGTGGTGGAGTTAGGATCTTGGGTTAGGAGGAGTATAGCTAGGACCTTGGTATAAGAAAAACCTTTTAATCTCTTTCAAATTTACTATTTCTCTTTTTTCTTTTCTTTTTTTGTTCCTTAATTCAACCTTCAGCTGTAAACTCACAAGTGTAGCGAGTTAGTGAAAGACATTTAATGATTTTGCTCTTAATTTTTCGTTCTTCATTCTTCATTTTCACTAGTCCCTAGCTAGTATTTGGTATGAAGATAATGCAGGTCTAGATTAGTCAAGTTATTTTTTTATTCTATTCTTTAAAAGATTAACAAGTAATATTAGTATTTAGGTATGGTGAAATCATGGATTAATATTTACTAGGCTTTGATTTTAAAAATTAAATTTTAGATTTGGGCTAAAAATTAAAATTGAGATAGGTTTAAAGTTTAATATATCAAAACTCACACCCCATATATATTATTTTTCTCAAGTGCCCCCCGCCACTGTCTATATATATATAATATATTGTTTAATGTTTACATGAAAAATATAAACATGTGGCATGTGAGAAACAATGCCAATTGCATCATAAAGTAGGTATTGTTTGACCAAAGGAAGAGAATGCAAAGGCATAATTATTTTGTTCACGCTACTCTTTTTTGGTCGTTCAAGGAGGAAAGACCCTTTGTGACCCTATCCCATTGTACTGTGGTGTGGAGTATGAGAGGGTACCTACTTTCAGGAGTCCAGCCAGGATCCGACTCAGGTGTGCAATATAATTAAAAATAAATAATTTTTTTAAAAAATTAATAATTCAAAATTTAAATTCATATATTACAAGTATGATTTCATATTTAAAAAATATTGAATATAAATAAAAAAATAAATAAATTTTAAAAATTTGTTGTGACAAATTTGGATTTGATATTTTCAAATGGAAGAAAAAGGCATATTCAATAATATCAGTGAGTTTACAATGTATGTTTAAAGTTTACAATTTATATATAAAAAAAATATCTAAATAAAATATATTTAAATATAAATCAGGAGTAGGCGGCTTCAAATAATAAGTATAAGGTGTGTAAAATATCAAGAATGCGCAGGAGATGTAAAAGATTATATCATAAACAATCTTCTTGTAAAATGATGTATTTCCATTTTTTTAATGTAAAATAAAGAATATTTTATAGAATGAATAGAAAGCATTAGTGGTGCATAAGACTTTTATGGATTTCTAATTTCTTTTCCCTGCTGGACAAGACTTTCAGCATTCAACTCTTAATTCCCCCCCTCACACAGTGCTCATGATTTTGTGATTAAATGGTGCAAAGCATTAACACCTCATTACTTACATGGAATTACGCTCCAAAATAGCCCTGTCAATGTGTACCTCTATCACAAATGAAATGATGAATACCCAGAAGAAAATCCCACAATTGTATAGATTATGAATTATTTAAAAATAATCTTCTTTTTCCATTTATTTATTTTTTTCCGTGTGATAGCTTTTTTTTTTGGTGATAAAATGATTGCTTTTGTTCTTGAGAGAAAGAGGCCATCTTGGAGGTCAGTGACAGTGTGGAGAACAGAGAAAAGATTGTAGAGAGAGAGAGTGTGTGAGGAAGGTGACTCCGGACTGCGGCGACCCTTGGAGAACAGAGAAGAGAGATTAGGGAACGGCCGATTAGTGAATGAGGGGACAGCGTAGTGAAGATCACTCGCTGCTGCGTCACCGACATGCTGTAGTCATGGTGTTTTCTGTTTCAATCTGGAATGGAGACGATGATGTGGTGCAAGACCAAGGCGGAGAGGAAGAGGCCATCTGATCTGAGTTTTCTTAATATTTTTTAATTAAATAAATACTCTGAAAGTGCCTATGCGTATGCTATGGCGTAGTTGAGAATTTTACCATTAATTTTTCCCATTTACATTCATCGTTTGATTGTTCAACTTCCAAGCCTTATGTTGTGGGTGTTAAATCATATTATTCTTTCATTTCTAGATTCGTTATATCGAAAAAGAATATTGAAGTGAGTATGAATTGGTAATGCAGGATGAGTTCTTCAAATAATTCGAAGGGGAAAAAGTGCATCGGAGATTCTATAGGTTATGGACGAATCTCTGGTTCTGATAACAACAACAACAATGGAAATGGAAATAATGCATCAAAGGGATCATCTTCCTCCTCAAAGGGAAGCAACAAGAAGCAGATAGGGGACCTCATAGGCTATGGGGGGCCGAGGCCACCGCCACCCAAAAACTAAACAAATGCTTCTCGTCTCACTGGCTTCACTCTATTTACTGGACTCTGTGTGTGTGTGTGTGTGTGTGTGTGTTTTGGTTGTGGATGCATGTTTCATTTTGCGTAAGCGATGTGCGTGTGTGTCTTTCATTGTAATATGCTTAAATTTTTGCCACTTTAATTAAACCCGTGTGCTGTTTCCTTGTGTAAACGATTATGTTTCTTGGTTGAGTTTCTCTCTCTCTCTCTCTCTCTCTCACTCACATTGTCACGCGCACACATATTATGTTTTTAGGGGTACACGGATTAGATTTCTCTTGTTTCAACGCAAAAGGCTAGAAAAGCATCATTGGTGGTTGGGGCCTTGGAGGCCTCACTAGATTATGTAAGTATTTTGTGAAGCACAAGCACGGACACATCACACATTATTTTCATTTTCTGCCAATTCAAACCATTGCCTGCCAATTATATTGCCATCTGATAAATTATTTTTGAGAATTTTAAAAAATAAATTTCAAAATGGTTATACTGGTAGCTGGTTTTCTTTCCTTTTTAACTGTTAATCTTATGACCATTACATCCATAAATTCATTATTATAATGAATTTTTTTAAATGATTCCCACAACCCAATACAGTTAGTTGATATCCCTAAAAAAAATTTCGATATATCCAAATATATATTTCTTTAAAATACTTTAAATTTTATTTGTGACCCTCCTAGACGACAACTGGTTCTCATTTTATACTTTATTAAAGAGTTACCGGGGGGCCACTGGCCAGTGAGAGTGAGGATGAATATAATGATCAAATCAGAACTATCTATCTATTATTATAATAATATAAAATCTCTGCTGGCAAAATATATATATATATATATAATCCCTACTTTTTATTATGAAAGGAAGCGTTGGTCAAACATGTTAATTAATCAAGACAATCCTCAGGCGTCGTTGATCTTGTTTTGTTATCTTGTAATGGACGTGGAAGCATCTTTAATTTATGTGTTTTCATCTATACTGATAGTTCTTTTTCTAATATTTCTTAACGTAGTCTTTATTTAATAATATACCTTTGGTTTAACCAAATCACATTTATTTAAATATGAAAATAATGGTAATTATATAGTGATTGGACAAAGATGTTAGAAGGTATATGATAAAAATCTATCAAGAGAATTATACTAATTTATTTATTTTTTTAAGAAAAATTCGTATTTATTATTTTCAATAAATTATTATTTTATCATTATTTAAGCTTGCTGCCTTCCACGATGGAAGTCTCTTTCATGTCATGTGTACATTTCTTTGTGTCTAGGGAGAATTACAATTACTATAAAATTTATTGATAACTAAATTAAAATTATTGACAACATAATCAATTACTGATAACCTTTGTTTAATTATCAATAGACTATGTTATTAATGATTTTTGATTTAATTGTTAATAGATTGTGTTGTTAATAACTTTTGTTTAGTGATTGATAGTATTTGTAATAATTAATTTTGTTGTGTGATTATCACTTTTATTGTTTTTATGGTCTGAACTGTCGGGTGCACATTTCGAAGCCAAACATTTATAAGGGCTGTATTCTGCTTTAAGAAAGTAACGGTATTCGGATGCTTTTCAAAAGCCTTCTTACATATTATTATTGCGAGAGGCTTTTTTGTTTGGGTGTATATCCTTTGAATCTTTGAATTAGACAATCATGTGTAATCACTTCTTTCAGGGACAATTTCAATAAAGGATATGGATGTGACTTATTCAACGGCCCTAGACAATTTCAATAGGTCTATTAACAGTATCTAACAATCATCAAATTAATTTATTAATAAATTTATCCTTTTACTTTTCATTAGTTGATGTAATCAATGTTGGCTTCGTTTTGAAAATCAAGTCTGAAGCATTGTGCCCCATGGTTTAGAAAACTGAAGTAGACCAGCTAGTTTGATTAGTGAACTAGCAACTTGGCAGTGCGTCCAATCTGTTTTGTTGTTTTTTTAGGTTAGAGCCAACCTGGGTCAACCCGAGTGACTTGGGGAAAACCCGGATCGACCCATTTAATTCCATGGGTTGGATGGGTTGAAAGAGTCAATGCTTCTTCCCCTGAAATTGGAAAACACCTGGTCCTAGGTTTACAAAAATAATAAAAAATTAGAATCAAATGAAAGAACAAGCCTAAACGATGCGTCCCTTAATCCTTCATCTTCAGTTCACTATCCATCCACATCGACCACGGCACCTAGCACACTTGACAGATCCCAATCACACTCTTACCAGCGAATATGAACTCAACAACGATCTTTCCACCACTGATTTTGGCATCTGTCTTAGCCAGAGAAGGCGAGGACGCAACAGCTACAACAGATATAGTGTACTCTACGATATGGAAAAGGACGGTCAAACATAATAGAAAAGTTGATAAAATGAGATAAGAAAATGAGGACGGAAGAGGGAAAGTAGTGAAAATGAAAAGGTGAAAAGCAAGAAGGGGGGAAAAAAGTTGAGAAGTGCCTTGTTTTGACCAAAGGTTGAAGTCATGAATATGAAAGGAAATGAGATGTTCCGTAGGCTAAGTTCAAAAACCAAGAGATAAAATCATGATTTCAAATAGTTGATGTGAACATGCTCTACTCGTTTTTCAAAAAGGAAGGGTGCTGTACCCAATAAATTTAACCTTTCAAGTTTTATTTTGATTTGATTATTATTATTTATTTAAAATTTATTTTCTTATATTATGATTTGTATTTTTATTTTATACTTAAAATAATAACATATAATTAAAAATATATTCATGTTAATTACCTATTTGTTTGAAGCCATGAAAGTTGTTTTGTATGAGTTTATGAGATATTAAGTCTAGACTATGGATAAATATATTAAGGATTAATATGGATTAATATAATTTTATTTAAATTATATTATTTTATTATGATCAATTTGACTCCAGTTCGACCCTAGTTGAATCCTTGATCCTTGACCCCTGACTCTTAATCTCAACTGATTTAATGACCAGTCTAATTTTTAGTATCTTGTTGTGCCCCTTCAGCTTAAGGGTTTGTCAAGCATGTTAGAGGAGTAGATCTTCAAAAAGGTTAATTTAATTCAAGTGATCGTGTAGGTTCTTAAGGTTCTTTACTATAATTTTTTTAAAGTGCCAAAGAGATACAAAAAACAGGATTATGCACAAGGGCCAATTGCATTGCAAGAATGCAAGTACAGTTGGCACTCCATCAAATGGAGGGAAAAGCAAAGTAAAGACTAGCCTAGGGAGCTTAAGTCAATATGAACAAAGTGAGTTGCATTGGGTGAGCTTGAGTGACACTTGGTCATAATGTTGAGTCTTTGCGTTAGCCAAGTTGAATTGATCAGGTTAATTGTGAACAATGTCAAGAGAGCTTTAGTGACTTGCTCGCTACCTATTTATATATAGAAGAGGGTAGTGATGTGCTCCTTCAATTTTGAATTTTTGGCACTTGAAGGTAGCAGTAATTATTCACGCCATCAATTAGTTGAGGACCGACCTCATTATGTGGAGAGGCTTGGGCAAGTGCGCTGTATATCTCGAGTTGTGGGATAACAAAACAACAAGCTATAGTCTTCTTAGGAGTTAGGAGTAACATTCTAATTCCTTTTCAAAAACCTTTAATTGTGGTCTTATACTCAACTCTTACTGCATAGCTTCGAGAGAGTGATATATATATATATATATATATAAAATAATTTGAGTCCTTTTGAAAAAATGTTCAATTTATTTAAGAATAAATACTGTTTTTCTTAATTTTAGGGAGATGGTTATTGTTTCCTTACATTCAACATCAAAAGCGTACAAAGAGTCTTCTAAAACAATTGCGTTTAGAATTTCCACAATGCTATCAATTTATGCACACAAATCTTAAATCTATAATTTTATTACTAATGTATTTTTAATTAACTTCCACAATAATACAATTAGTCAATATCCCTAAAAAATTCAATATATCCAAATACACCTTTCACTAATAAAAGAAAGCAGCTAGCATGCAAAGTTTATAGTTGTTACCACAAGTGATCTTGCCAAGCTACTTATAAAAATTAATTAAGTTAATTAATCTTACACTTTTTATATTCAGTGCAAGAATGCCGTGAAAATTTAACCCTAACATGAGCATGTCGCAGCGGGTAGACCAAACCAGAGAGGGAAGACATTTATAGTTTTGGAGAAATTCTGACGCACATATATGTAAAAGTTAGGTAGAAAATTATATTCCTTTTGTCTCAAATTATAGAACACTTTTAAAGAAGTTTATTCGTCCTAAAATATAAGAAATTTTGAATAGATTAAGGTTTCATTGAATGTATTAATTTCAATTTTACCCTTTCTCTCTCTATAATTAATTCATGTCCCTTCTTTTCAATATATTAAATGATGGATACTTTTAAAAATTTATATTTTTTATTTTAAAAAAATAAGATTGTTAAGTATATTTAATAAAATTTATTAGTATGTAAGATTTTAACTAAAACTGTTTTATAATTTGGAACAGAAGGAGTAATATTTAATTGTCACATTATAATTTGCAGACTAAAAAAGTTTGTGCTTTTTTTTAGATTGTAATTTTTGATATATATGTACTAAAAACATGATATAATTTTTGAAAACTTTTTTAAGGTTGAAAAGAATGGTACTTTCTCTCTAACATTATGTCCTAATGTTTGTGGCTTTTGCTTTGTTTGTTCTTCGTTTTAATTTTACTGTGACCACAGTATATGGTTCTTAGATCCTAACGTATGTGGCTCTAACTATTAATATTTTTTTTCTGTTTTTCTTGAATGGAAGAACTCTCAAATATGTTGGAACGATGAAGGCAGAGGGAGAGGGATCAATTAAAAATACTCACTCTTTCTCTTTCTCCCTTTCCGACACTCACTCTTTTTTTGCTTGCGACGATCCACTTGGTTAGCACAAGCACGTGGACACATTAATTCTTATCATTTTTATTATCAGTAAGTGATGTGAGATCCAATGAAGAGAAAATTAACATAAATGGATTAATTAATTCAATTTTCAAACAGTTGGAACACAATCCTGGCCTACCAATTAATTACCATCTGATTTTTGTTTTTTTGTAGATGACTGTAACTTAATTTTAATGATTTTTTTAAAAAATAAATTTCAAAATGCTTACCCCCAGCCAGTAACTGACCAGCATGTTTCTTTTCTTTCTTTCTTTCTTTTTTAAAAGTAGAGGCTTCTTCCCTTTTAAACTGTTAATAGTATGACCATGACCTAGGCATATTTTGGGCTCAAAAACTGCCTATAAAGATAATTACAGATTGCTTGCCAATAAAATTCTCACATTAGAAGCAGGATTGTTTGAATCCATGACCTTATAGGTATGGGTCAAATTTTATCAGATGGAGCAATATTTATTAGTAAATATATAAACTCTTTTGAGTACATATAAATTTATTCCTATAATGCATTTTTAATTAACTCACACAACCCAATTCAATTACTCATCTAATTCTATTTATAAGTTATTTTCACCATCTGTTTCATTACACAGATTTGTAAGAGAAGAGACTAGCTCATCCAATTTCCTGTTGGTATCATCCAAAAAAAAAAATTATTGTTGGTATATATCATGGAGAGAACTGTAAACTACATGGCAGCAAGGTTACAGGGAATTACAGTAGGTGATTATGTGCTTTGCAAACACGAAATCCTTAATGGGTATTTGCTAGTGATCAATATGCTGTGAAAGCAAGAGGAGTCAGTTTCAGTGAGTAATGTCAGCAGAGTTTGTGGGGATTCTTCTTACTTAATATGCACATCAGAAAAAGAATATACAGAAAAAAACCATATACTGTCCACCATAAAGATGAATACCGCATTGTGTGTGTGTGTGTAGTGTGTAATTTATACACACATCGGTGAGTGTAACAAAGACAAATAGGCCATGAAAGAGGAGTAGAGTAGGTATATTTCTTTCAGGGACCATTGGGTTACAGAATCTTCTTTACATGCCTGAATAAAGCTAATGGTTCTGAGTTCAAAGTTTCATGCCATCCATGCTTTCTCTTTCTCTTTCTGGTGAAGCAGCAGGCAGAGCTGCGCCTGTGCCTGGTTCTTGTCTCTGATATCTCTACGGAAATCCTAAAGGGATCAGAGAGTGGGATCGGAGAAACTGACGAACCAGCAAGAGAAAGGGAATATCTGTCCCTTTTTAATATGCAGAGGGCCCCATTACACGCAGTCACGCACAGACAATACTATATTTAAAGTAGGGAATAAGGGTCGGTCTAATGGGCCGCCCGTTTAAGCCCGTTTTAATAAAGGTTTGAATTTGAAAATTTAATATTTTTTAAAATAATCGGGTTTCGAAGCTCGGTCCTTTTAAGTCTTAAAAAAAGACTCGGGCTCAAACAGCCCGTCAAGCCCATTTAACTTTTTTTTTTTTTGCTTCTATTTTGGACTTTAGGGAATAGCCAAATTGAGGTTGGACTTTCAACCTCTAAAGAAACCCTATGCAGCACACTCATACTCGGTCTTCCACTCTCTCACTCTCAAACTTATGACAGAGTTGGAAATAACATTTTATTTGTGAATGATAATGAGGGAGATCTTAATTAGCATTAATGATGACTTTTGTCTTTATTTTATTTGAACTTCTAAATCTTGAGTTTATTTTTTAAATCATGTGAGACTTTGGTTTAATGTATCTTGAATTTTAGAATACTTTAAGTAAATTAAAATGTTAAATTTTAATTTATTTTTTTCATAAACGAGCTTATGGGCTCAGCCTTAAACCCTTTAAATAAAAGTCGGGTCTCAACTTTTGAGTGAAATTGGGGTAAACGGCTTTTAAAGTTAGGCTCATAAGGGCTGAGTCCATATAAGTCAGGCCCACCCGTTTTCTAACACTAACTATATTGTGGGATTCTTTTTTTCGGCCATAACCATTGGATTCAGAGTAATGTTTTGTTCTCCTGAGTCGTATTATGATCTTTATTTGTCTTTTTTTAAAAAATAAATAGAAGGATGTTTATTTGTCTTTATTCATCTCTGTTTTAAGTGTGATCATTGTCGTTGTCGTGTTCTGCCGCATTTGACTTGGGAGAGAACAACGTGGAGCCGGAAATTACGGAAGTGATCGCCTTTTTTAACCAATTAAAAAAAAAGAAGTTATTGAATCAGCAGACTAATAGAAAGGTTATAAATAACATGCTGAAAGTATATTTGTGAAGCAACTGAAATTGCCGCCAATAGTTCGTTGAGGAAAAAATAAAAGCCGAAAAGTTTCTATTAAAAGGCTAGAAGAGGATTATATTAATAAAGACATAAAGTCCGTACCGAAAACCACAAGCAACAGCGCCGAGGGAAACGACCAATTTTCACTTTATTTTTTAACACTTTATTCCAATGCTTCAAAATATATAAAAAGTATAGTATATATTTTTTACAAAAATAAAATAATTTATTTTAAATTATCTTAATTTTTTTAAAAACTCAATAATTTGAGTATTGGGTCAAATTGAATAAGCTCAAAACTTGAGGATGTTAAGATTAAGTTTGACTATATGTTTTTTTTTTTTTTAAGTTTGAGCTAATTTGGACCCATTTGAATTTAATCCTGCTCACTCAAATTATTGGCTCCAAACTCCATCGACACCCAAAGTCACTAGAATAGTGAGGAACTAACAGAAGCCACCACCAACCAGCTCAAATAAAAACATAAGAAATAAATCACAACAACCGTCCACAAAAACATAAAAAAGATAGACCTAATCTCCCTAAAAACTAACCCCCATTCTAGAAGATCTCCCCTCCAACCTATGCCTAGATCGAGAGAGAGGTGTTGGGAACCATACTATGGCTAGCCAAAAACACTCACAGAATGGCGCGACCAAAACCTCCCACACAAGGAGATGAGGGCCGTTTTTCTCTATGATAAATTTGAAAAGAAGTGAATTTTTT
Source organism: Prosopis cineraria (assembly GCF_029017545.1). Classification (NCBI taxonomy): domain Eukaryota; kingdom Viridiplantae; phylum Streptophyta; class Magnoliopsida; order Fabales; family Fabaceae; genus Prosopis; species Prosopis cineraria. Next base: position 19,467,648 of record NW_026555340.1, on the reverse strand, counting down.
TTGCCAAAAAAACCAATTTTATTAATCACCAAAAAAAATTAAATACATACTAATAACTGAAGCAAAAAACAAAAACCTAAAATACAAACTAACACACAACCAAAAAAAAAACCAGAAAACAAGTCGAAGGAAACCAGAACAGTCAAAAAACAATTCAACCAATATCAGTATGAGTAAAACAATCATTACAAGGCAAATTAGAATGATCGATACTCTTCCTGTATCAAGAAACAACAAATCAGCTAAGGAAAATAGAAGTGACAGCACCACACTAAGAGGATCCATCATCCTTTTAGCCTCAATTGCAAGGAAGTGACAGCACCACACTAAGAGACCAATGATGGTTCCTCATAAAGGAGAGTAAGCTTCTTGTATCTTGAATAATGCCCAAGCACTTCCAATCATAGCTTTGAAACTTCCCGCATTCTACAACTCTAAACAAGATTTCATAGTCACCTTCCATATACAAACAAACATCCCCAAAATTAGCAATTAAATTCAGAGCTCATTTAAGAGCCAAAGCCTCAACCATTAAAGCAGAAGTACCAACAACTTTCTCACTATCGTCTTTTGAAAAATTCCCCATATCATCACGACAAATCACACCAATACCCCCAATTCCATTCTTACCATTAAACAACTAATCTAGATTATTCTTCACTTCACCTTTAGAAGGGAGTTTCCAAACCATTTCCTGCTTCACACTTCTCAGATCATGCCCTCTACAAAAACCAGCAACCAAACTCCCATACTCATTCAAGGAATAATCCACTAGCATGTCAACTTCCACAATCTTGACTTCTTTACCTCCAAAAACAGCCCTACACCGATTTTTTCAAATACACCAACAGGTTAGTGCAATTCTACATTTAATCGAATCATTAAACTTACCATCTGAAAGCCACTAAGTACACCAATCCCCATTCTATAAATAGGATTAGAAGAGTATTTTAATTAGTGAGAAAATTACTTATTTACCCCTCGGTGAAAAAGAAAACATGAGGGGAAAGGGAAGGTGGTAGAGTGAGTGTGAAAAGATGGAGACCATCACTTTTGACTAGAAAAATAAAATCAAGGCAGTCAATTCCCTCTCAAATTTAAGGTAGAGTAATTAAAAGTATAAATTAATGACAACAAAGTTCCTAACAAAATTTTTTGTAAAACGAATTGTAAATATAAATTCAAACAATTATAAATAAGAATTCACATTACAAACTAATTATTTTGCAACTATTTAAATTGATATTTATAATTTATTTTTCAATAAAAAATTATCGAGAACCTAACTATAATTGATTTTTCCTTTTAGGACTCAGCTATCGTTATTCCTAAAAACAATAGCGAATTTAGGCATTTATTTAGTTAAGGGATGGAAAATATATTATATAATCCGAGTTCATGCAGCATGAAAATTTTTTTACTTACTATTTAAAAGTGGGAGACGAATGACTATCCTAAGAAACTCCAGCTGATTCCTAGTAACACCCTCTCAAAGTGTTCTAATCATGTATTTTTCGAGTTGGTAATTTGTACGAATAAGTCCAAAAATATTTAAGATTGGGTTTTAATAAATTCTTAATGAAAAAATTGCCTCAACCTGAGTAACACTTTAATTTTTAAATATATATAATATTAAATATTAAGCAATGCTTTAAGTTTTAGTTCATTTTATATTAAGAGACCATATTTCTTTATAATTAAGTATATTATTATATTTATTTTCTTAAAAAATTAAACATATTAATAGTGTTATATTTTTATCATTTTTATTATATAAAAGCATCATAAAATAATATTTAAATTGTATTTTCAAATTTTAAGACCCACAAAATTTTTTTTTGAAAAAATTGAATCTTTTATATTTTTATGTACTCCCTCCCTCCCAAATTATAGAGCACTTTGAAGAAGTTTCTTCATTCTAAAACATAAGACATTTTGGGTATATTAAGGTTTCATGAAATGCACCAATTTCAAATTTACCCTTTTCTCTCTTTATAATTAATTTATGTCCTTTTTCTTTTCAATATATTAAATAATAGGTATTTTTAGAAGTTTATATTTTTATTTTAAAAAATAAATTTGTTAAGTGTATTTAATAAAATTTATTAGTATGTGAGATTTTGTCTAAAAATACCTCATAACTTGAGATGAAAAGATTATTTCAAAAAAAAATATGTATATTTTTTATGATAATTAAAATAACTAATTTAAAACTAAGAATAAAACTTGTTTTAAAAAATAGAAAAAAAAATTGACAATTCAAATATTCAAACCTAAATAAACTTGAAAACATTAAAACCGGATTTAACTTATAAATTTTTTTACAAATTTACGTTAGTCAAAATAACTTCGGCCTAAATTGATCGTTATCATGAGATCTGCCTGTCTAAATTAGCTACTCTAGTGCCTCGTGTACAGTGCATTTAATACAAATGAAATTGACCTTTGGACTTCATATGCATCGTCGTCGTCATCATCATCATCATCATAATGCTCTGCTCCCCAACCTCATTCAGTTATCAATGTAATGCGCACTTTAAAGTTGGCCCGGACTAGTGTGTTCCTAAGTTTTGACTGAAGAATGTTGACCCTCCCTCTTATAAAAAAAAAAAAAAAGGTGGACCCTCCCATTCTGTGCCAAAAAGATAAAGGACAAAATAATTAAAGAAAAGAAAAGAACAGGTCAAGATGCAACTCACTAGTTGATTTTGCATATGATGCAGTCGTACTATTCATTGTTGGCCAAAAAAAAAAAACGGCCCCTATTCATTGTTCTTTGCGAAAAGTTTTTAATCATTAAAATTATTTTATATATGGAATCTACCTTTTTTAATTTACATATTTACAAATTTATGTTTGGATTGTGGAAAAAAATACAATTAAATAAGCCAGGAGATTTTAGATTTAAGAGAACAAGAAGTAGGGTTTTATAACCTGTTAGAACTAAAGAGTGTGTGTATAAAATACAAAGTGTGCTTTGAATATTGACGTAATAAATCAATAAAATCGTAGAAAAACATAGCTCAATACAAGCTAGATTTTTCAAACGGAGTACCGTTCATCAGTCAAAAATTCTGAATTACTTATTACTAGATTAGATTATATAATTAAATTTATTAATTGTGGTTGATTAAAATTACTATGTTATATCAGCCAAGTTATATCAAGCTCGTGGTCCATATGTACCATAAAGATGTTAGATTTTTTATATAACATGTTTAAGAATAATATATTTTATTAAAATAGCTTAAGCCATTTGATTAGATATTTTCTAAACTTATATATTTATAATCTATCTTTTAATCTTTATATGTGGGACTTTATTTATATTCTAATATTATCTCTACTACTTTTTTTGTTCTTTTTTTTCATCATTTTTTTATCTTATGTTCTTTCATTTTTTCCTCTTTTTTTTTGTTTTTTTATCCCTAATCAAATGGCTTTGATATCATATTATATTTTTGATATTAAATATGCTTAAGAATAATATATTTTATTAAAATACTTTAAGCTATTTGGTTGGATACTTCCTAAGCTTATATATTTATAATCTATCTTTTAATCTTTAGATGTGAGAATTTATTTATGTTCTAATAAAAGATACCTTTAAAACCCCAAAATGCGTGCGTGAACCTTTTTTTCCTATGAAATTGTGTTTGTTTCTTTTCTTTTCTTTTTTTAAAATGTAGGAAAGCCTCTTCCAACGCAAACACATTTTCATCGGTAGGCTGGAATCTCTCCGCCTTTCAGTAGGGGAGAAAAGCCACATTAAACAATTTTTTTATTATCTATTATTATTCATAATAACTAAAATTATATATATTAATTTATTAATTTCATTAATAATGAAATTATATTTATCATTAATGATAACAATTCAAAATATCTTTATTACTTATTTTGATATTATTGTACTGATAAATGTACATAAAACTGATTATTTTAATAGTTATTATAGATAAAAAAATAATTTTATCATTTTTTTACAATCAAGGGCATTATAGTCATTAATTCTTCATTTTCTCCTATCATATCATCATTTCCATTCTACCAAACTAACTAACTACAATTCACCTAACTAACTGTCTTCCATTTCATCGGTTTCCAAACATGTCAATAGTCGGAATTTTCCCTCTTATTTTCTTTCCTCCAAATGCATTCTTTCGACCAATGGGCCCTTAATAATCACATTCAATAAAATTTGTTACCTTTTGTGGGCTTTCACTTTTGGGCCCAGCGGGCCCCTACTTTTAAGACTGATCCCTGGCATTGATGATGAATGGGCTTTACATGGCCCAATAATCCTTAAATTCCGATTCCTTCATGAAATATTGAAATCTGTCTCTTTCTTTATGTGGCCACGTGGATCTCGTCCTTTCCCTTCTCTCCCCAATCATTTAATCCGGGCCCTTTTCTGCCTCCTGAAAATTTTGGAACACTACTAAAAAAAAAAAAAAGACAAGTGGAAAAAAAGGAAAGAGAGAAAGAAAAAAATTAATTTCTAACCTAACTGCAAATAAAAAAATATATATTTGTGCAATTTTATGATCTTTGCTTAAAATTTAGAAAATAATCATAATTTAAAAAAAAAACATATTTGTGATCATTTCATACAATACTTTGAATAATTTTTAAAATAATCTAACGTGACAGATGAGAAAAAATGTCACACGACACATTTTAATAAATATTACCTCATTTTAAACTTAGTTACTCTTATTTTCCCCCCCAGCTAACACCCTAAATATTTTCAATTTTTCATAAAGGTACTCTAATAATGACAGCTAGAATCTGACCAAAAAAAAAAAATGATAGCTCGCTGCAACCTCTTGAGTCCTCCTTCTCAGGCAAAGAGGTGAAGCTGCAAAAATTAATATACACACATATTATCCAATTATAGACATATAATTATCAGTTAATATATTACACATCCGCGCGCGCGTATATATATTCCAATGAACTGGCTTGTCACAGTGAAGTGTTGCAAAATTTTAAATCTTGGATATATTCATTGAAAAGCTTGTTGAATTTAGGGGACAGAGTGAACAGGTTGGGAAGCAATGGCGGGTGTCAGTTTTGGAGTGTCTAAGTTATACATACAATATAAAGTGTGTTTTGAGTAATGACATAATAATTTGTTCGTTTATCAACATGTTTCATTTTGTCCATATATATGAATTACGTGTGGGATGATCTATAGGAGAAATGAAATCAAATGCCTAATGTGAATCATGCCGACAGGTATAGTTTGGGCTTAAGGCCCATGACATGACTTCAGTCAACATTTCTTGAATGCACTGTATATATAGCTCGTCAGGTCCAAAGTCCCATTTTACAATTACATTCAAGATAAATTACGAACAGTAAAATTTGCTACGTATTTTTATCAATGTAACGGACACCAATCAGACCGATCAAAAATCGGATAAACTAGTAAACAACTAGAAGAACGAGTCTGAACGAACCAGACCAATTTTTTAAAAAAAAACATAAAAGATAATAAAAAATGAGGTGGGAAAGAAAGGGAGACAGGCAGAGAAGGAAGAAGAGACGTTTTAGGGTATCTAATTCTTGTGACATTGCTTGCGTTTCGTTTTGACTTGAGCTATTACAATACAATTACTACAACTCTTTAAAAATATGTGCAAAAATTTTTACCAAAATTAATTTTAAGAGGATAAATATCTACTCCATATATCAATGTAAAATATATTACCAGTGTTTTGTATTATTGACAAACTATACATTGCATGACTAAATTTACATTGTGTAATGCATATGTCCTGTATATTTAAATTAGAATAATTATTTATAAATTAGGAACAATATATATATATATATATATATATTATAAAATTGATTTTAGAAATGTCACAAGAAGTTTACTCAAATGAGTCAAAGTAATGAATGATTGGTTGTTCTAGTTATAACACCACCTCTTTGCGAGTGTAAGGGCCATTATTCAAATCCAATTTTGATATATGGGTGCGTGACTTCCATTTATTACTAATTGTTGACTTTAAAAAAAATGGAATAAAGCATATATGTTCACAGTTCTTTGGCATAATCTAAGTGTCTATTTGGTTCAAAGGAGGGAAAATAGGATGAATAAGCAAATAAGATCCTAAATTACTGCTTAAAAAGCGCTCTGAACTCTAAATTCTTAAAATGTGCAAAATAAATACTAAATTTTAAAATTTATAGTAAAATGAACCCTAACTATTAACCTTTTTTGACACCATCACTATTCATGTAATACTATTCATCGTGGGCCCCAGTTAATGTTGACATGCCATTGTTAATTAGCGCAACAGATCCTAAACTATTATATTAGTAGTATTCTGGACCCTAAACTTCAAAATTTTGTGCAAATTACCCCCACCATTTATATATAAAACATTAATTATTATGTAGACCAAATTAGCTTCAGCATGGTTTGCCGTAGTGAATGCATTATCGGCCATGGCAAACAACCCATAATTTTGTAAAATGACATTTTTTTGCCTTTTTTGTAATGTTTTCCAAACAATTAGTATCTCATACTTTTATATACTCTATAACTCTGATTTAGTCATATTTTGAATAATATTTATTTATTTAATGATGAAAATTTAGGATCTCATTTGAAAAGAACTTTAACTATCATAAGATTTTACAGACGATGGATGCAAAAGCCAAAGATTTTATCAATGAATTTAAAACTCAAATTAATTAGTTAATTAAAATTATCTAATATTTAAACTTCTTTTTAAATGAGATCCCACATTTTCACCATTAAATAAATAAACATTATTCAAAACAAGACTAAATCAGAGCTATAAAGTAAATGAAAGCATGAGATACTAATAGTCGTTTGAAAAATATTATAAAAAAGGACAAAAAATATCATTTCACAAAATTAGGGGTTATTCGTCATGGCCAATGATGCATTCACCACAGCGAACTATATTGAGGTTAATTTGGTTTACATAATAGTCAACATTCTATACATAAACGGTGAGAGTAATTTGCTTAAAATTTAAAAGTTTAGGGCCCAGAACGCTACTAATATACTCCCTCCATTTAAAAATGTAAGGCATTTTTTGATGAGTTTGATATTAAAAAATGTAAGGCATTTTTACTCTTTTGAGGTATAATTATTACCCTTTTTCCAAAAGTATCTCTATTGATGAATGACTTTATATTTATTGTAGAGTGTTTCATAGTGATAAATATGAAAAGATAGAGTTAGTTAGAAAGTATGTAACTACTTTATTGGGAGGTGAGATTCAGTTAAAAATGCCTTATATTTTTTAACAGAGAAAGTAATAGTTTAGAGTTTATGGCGTTAATTGGCAATGACACGTTAGTATTAACTAGGGCTCATAGTAAACAATACAAGGTCAAAAAAGTTAATGATCAGGGTTCATTTTGCTATAAATTTAAAAGTTTAGGGTATATTTTGCACATTTTAAAAGTTCATAATCTAAGGTGATGTTCGAGTAAGAGTTTAGTGTTCTATTTGCTCATTAACCTGAGAAAGTATACTAAATAATCAAAGTCCATGCAACAAGAAATTTTTTTTTATTTACTATCTAAAAATGGGCAATAAATGACTGTCCTGAGTCAAGTTTTTCTCTCCATCCAATTCCTAGTAATGCCCTCTTAAAGTGTTATGGCCATATGTTTTTAGGAGCTAGTAATTTGGGTTAAACTAGACAAGTCAACTTGAATATGTTCAAAAAAAAATTATGACTGAACTAAATAAAATAACATATTGTTAATGAAAAAAATGGGTCAAGTCCCACTCGAGTAACACTTTCATTTTGTAAATATATATACAATATTAAATATTAGTTAATCTTTTAAGTTTTAGTTCATTTTATACTAAGAAATTTATATTTAAGTATTTTATTATAGACATTTTATTTAAAAATTTAAAATTTTAATATTTTTATTGTCTAAAAATATATTAAAATAATATATAAATTTTATTTTAATCTTAATTTTTAAATTTTAAGACCCGCAAGTTTTTTATTAAAAAAATTGAATCTTCTAAATTTTTATATATTTCAAAAAAATATTTTACATTTTTTGATAATAATTAAAATAACCTAAGTTTAAAATAACAATAAAAATTTGTTTGAAAAAAAATTGTCAACTTAAAAATTGAAGCCACTTAAGTTTATTAAGATTGAGCTTAGTTATATAAATTTTTTTTATTATTATTAATTTGGATTATTTAAAATAAGCTCGGTTTCGAATCGATCCTCTAGCACGATGAGCTGAGCCTGCGTGATTTAACAGCTCCAGTGTTTCCAGTACAATGCATCGAATTCGAATGAAAGTGACCTTTTTGACTTCATATCCATCATCAGGGTGCCCTGCTTCCCGACATCAGTTATCGATATTTCAACAAAAATCTATATGCGCTTTTAAGTTTTGACTGAAGAAGGTAGACCCTCCCATTCTGTGCCATAAAGAGAAAGGACAAAACAAAATAATAAGAAAAGTGAAGACGCAACTCACGTGCGTGATCATGCGTTGATTTTATATACTCTCTTTATTTAAAAATATAAAATATTTTAATTAAATTTTATTTTTAATAACATAATTATTTATTTTTAATAACAAAGAATGGCAAGGAACTCACCGGCATTGAAGCTATCAAAAGCGGCCAAGAACTCAGAAACCAAGCGAGATATGTGCAATCGCGCTAATGGATGAGAAGGGGAGACAAGAGGGAATAGAAAATAAAATGGGATCACATAGAAGGCGAGATTGCATAAACTTACCATCAGTGAACCTGGAATCGCAGCGACGACCTCGAACTCGCAGAGAAGAGAGAAGCCGAGTGTTGAATAGCTGTGGAGAAAAAGTGATAATTTTATATAATGAGGGCAAAGTGAGGAAGGGTAGGATTGTCTGAAAAAGTCATAATCATGAATAATTTGGTCATTAAGAAAATCATTCCTAGGAATGGATCCTCATTCCCAAGGTCTATTGATAGAATAGCCATTGCCTTAAATGATGGAATGAGCCATTGCATTGGAATGGGCATTCCTATGCACCAAACATTTAGATTGCTAATTCCCTCTCCCATTCCCATCTATTCCCACGAACCAAACATGGCTTAAAAGTCTTGTACTTGTCCTTGTTATGCATAGCAATTTTAATTTCGGAAGTAGCCAAGAAGTATACATATTTTATTTTATTTGTTGCTTAATTGTCATAATGATGATGAAGAAATAGATGTTTACACCAATATGAAAAGAAGGAAAGGCTAAAATTATATATATGGTTTTGTAGGTAGCTATGATTTATGGTTTGATTATATATATATATATATATATAAAAGTAAACTTATGACATAGATGTAAACTCAAAACGTAAACTCGGATAGTAAATCCATAAGAGTTTAACTCTATTAATCAATTGCCTTTAAAAGTATATGACCAAAAAATTAAATATAAAATATTTTAAATATAAATCATTGAAATTAAATCCATGTACATTTATAGATTATTATACTCAACATAGAAATTTTTAAATATTGCAACTTATTTTTGGTTTTTTTGTTTTCTTTTTTATTAATATTATTTTTCATTTTTTTGAGTTTTATTTTTCATTGAATTTAGATCCTATCTCTTCTATGAACCAAATTTCACGCAATATATATCTATCTTGCTCAACAAGTTTATGAGTAGATTGACATAATTTTATAAGTTAGAAATATAAAAACAATAAACTCAGAGAGTTAACTTGTGAGTTTAATTGAATTTTATCTAATCCAAGTTTATAAACGAGTAATCCAAGTTTATAAACGAGTTAACACAATTTTATAAGTTAGAAAAATAAAAATATTAAACTTATAGAGTCAACTTGAGAGTTTGATAGTAGTATATATATATAAGCAATATTATATTTTTATTGGTGTTATAAAGAATAAATTAATTTCAATGCTTGCTATGACTTAGTAATTGGACCAAATTATAATAGAATAAATCTATTTCATTTTTATAATTTAATATTTTTTTACCAAAAGAATAATTGTATTATGTGCAAACAAAGAAAGTTCCAAAGCAAACAAGAACCAAGAAAAACAACAGAACGTCAAAACACCCTAAGCAACAACAATGAGAAAACGAGACACCTGCAGGCTGCAGCCAATACCTTGGAGATTGAAAGACTAGTTTCTTGTCTACCATGATTGAGGGGGGGGGGGGAATATAGGCGTTTGGGGCGAATAATGTGCCTCCTCTGATATCTTTTTAATATTTTTTAACATTGTAAAAAATACAAATCGAGTTGGAACTTCAAAAGTATCATATATAATGTCTTTTATCTTATGTAAAAACTAATGACCTAGAGAAAAAAAAAACAAAAAAAAATTGAAAGGCAGGGTATCACAAATATTAGAGAAAGGCATTAGAAATCTTAGGCTTGAAATATAGAGGGTGCTAGTCCAAGCTAACCACTACCATTTCCATTGATGAGTCCAAGTTTATATTGTTTACATAATTACCTCAAGTATTGTTTCAGCTGTCTTACCTCCTTTACTTATCTAAATTAAGCGGACTGATCTCATTTGTTTTTAGCTTTAACATACAAATATTAAAATTATAGATATCAGCATATGTGTTTGAGAATGGAATATATACAGCACCGTTTCATTGAGAAAGACATCTCGTCACGTTTGAATGAGGAAGGGTCGCTGAAAAGACTTTGGAGATCAAATTTAAATCTCCACGAACACAGTGAAAGCAAAAGTCTCTGTTATGAAAGAATGGGCTAGATATACATACATACATACATACATACATACATACATATATATATATATATATATCTTCAAGTGACGTACGGGAGCTGATGAAACTTACTTTAAATTAAACCATTCAAAAAGTTTTAAAATTGTGTTCTTTTATTTTTAAAATACACACATACTTTTTTCAAGTATAAATTACAGTTATTCCCATTTAGACTTCATTTTTTTTTTTAAAATAGATATTTTATAACTATTCAGTTGGTGAAGTAAATGACATTGTTGTTGTTGTTGAATGTATGAATTTTTTTGCAGGCGTGAACTGTCATGGTTCTTAATCATATCTATCTCTCTCATAATTTGATTCTAACGTAGTAGAGAAGAATCATAGTGCCGATCTCCCTTGGCAGATTGCAGCTAGCTAAAGTAAAAAGAAGCCAACACGAACAGATCCCAAGGTTAGAGAAGAACCACAGATCTGTAAAATCTAGTTTGGCAGATTCTGATACGATTACTGCCAAGATTAATCATGCAAAGAGATAAGATTTGGGGGATCAATTTCCTGACCCACCACCCGTTGATGGTGGCCTTTTCTCACTGCAAGCAGCATAACCCGTTAATGCTGACATGCATGAAGCTGATTAGAACCTTGCTAAATATATATTGTCGTGGAATGTGGAAATCAAATCTGTCAACACATGCATATAGAGGAAATGCACAGTGCTAATTTACTAGCGAAGATTGCGCTTCACTACTGTGGAGTTTTAGCTGAATTGCTGGAACAAATTCCTTTTGAATAATGTCACCCACGCTAGCTGCTTTTGCTAGAGATAAAGCTGATATAGTTTTCTACTGTTACTCAGTTGCTTGAGCTACTGTTTTGTTGATTTAATTTTAATTCTCAAGATTTTGCTTGACTTGTTGATTCAGGGGGGCAAAAAAAGACACCTTCTCCATGTTTTGGTTATGGTTATATACTCCGTGGATTTGGTGTTGGAAGGTCAAAACAAAGATTTATACACTTAATCTTATATGCTTAATATACTTTTATTCAATTAAATTAGTAGTGGTGGTGGTAATAGTAATAATAGTAATAATAATAATAATAATGTGTTAATACTATTTTTCAATTGGTAAGGAGAATTGCGTATTTTTATGGGCAATCGATGCCTTTTTTTAATATAAAAAATACTCCTATGAATATATGAAAATTATTCGTCCTCCATCGCTCTGTTTCATTAAATTTGGTCAGTTTCCCATATATTTAAACAAGAGCAGATTTAAGAATAAAATTATTAGTAATTAACTAATGACCAGCCATTTTTTCAATTTATAAGATATTTTTCTCAACTTAACTAGGTCCATGACATAGAACACTTGGTATTTCTTAAAATTATTTTTCTAAATTAACCCTTGTATTAATCAATGTGAGCATATAAAATACAGTCTAACTAAACACTTTTCTCACTCTTAATAATAAAAGGGTTAAGGGAAAAGACTTGTCATTTTTATCGTAATAAGAAAATAAATATTTTTATTGATGTAATACATATAATTGGACACAACTTGAGGAAGAATCTCACCAATTGAGTCCAACTCCTATATATGTGTGTGTGTCCATTTTCAGAAGCCATACACATGGTTCATAGCTTTTATACATACATATTATTAACCTGCAGATTAGTTCTTTAGGTTTTACGGCGAAAACAAGTTCCGAAGCTGCCGTCGGCGTCACCTGCAGGTAAACATCCCCTTTCTGTTGTTCAGTTCCAGAAATCCCACCCTTCTGCATTCTTATTTCCCGACTTTCATATTAATTAGTAGATTAATATATATAGAAGTAGTTATAGTCTTGTATGGCTGTTATGTCATGTCCCTCTTCTCTCATGATCAGCTAGTGCGATCATGTTAGTACACACAGACAGACACATTCATTCATTGAAACGAAACCCTAGTTTCTGTACTTCTTTATTTTCTTTTTTTTGTTTTCCTTCCTCTCAGCTTTTTCCTTTTTGACTGAGCAAATATGACTCCGTTGCTTGAGCTTTTATGGGATGAATCTGTCAAATCATCGAAATATATGCTCTCTAGTAATGTGAGTTTTAATTATTGGTATTGCAGGATCCATGGGTTCTAATCCCAAGAACAACATTTCTTGTTATCCTAGCTATGGACGTTCTTCTTCTTCATCAGCCTCTAATAATAATAATAATAATACTGATAACGGCACTTCTTCAAATGCCTCGACCTCCTCAAAGGGCACTACCAAGAACTTAAATATCATTGGGAAAAACCTCAGCAATGCGTCTGGACCGCCCAAAAAGAAGTAAAACCGAAGCCTGAAGAAATCAGGCTTCTGATCATGAAACTCAGAAAACTAGGTTTCCCTTTGTGTTTTAATTGTTCCCGAGCGCATGGTGTATTTTCACTTTTCAGTATGAAGTTGGATCCTTGGATGTTATAGTGATCAGGGAAGTGATTTGATTTCTGTTTTGTTCTGCTGTCTGTGATTAAACTTTAATTGTAACTTTAGTTTTTGATTTTAGGAGAATGTTTGTTCATGTTCTCTCCAAAGCAACAGCACATTATAAGCATACGGCACACGATCATCGTGTAGTGATTTCACTAGGGCAAACAAGAGAACCGTAAGTGAGATTTATGGACACATAATATATTATATGGTAATTGATTTAAAGAAGGATGATAAAGAGATTCCAAAATGATTAATTAATTCAATATAAGTTTTAAGTGTCAAGTTTCATAAATTTATAAGTTTAGTTTTTAATTTTATAATTTTATTGTGATGAATTTACAATTTATGTTAATTTTAATTGAGAAAATAATTTTATTTATTTTTTAATCTTATTAAAATTTAAAAAATAAGTTATAAATTCATCACAATAAAGTTATAAAATTAAGAATTAAATTTGCAAATTATGAAATTTAACACTTGAAATCTAAATTAAATTAATTAATTTTTTTAAAATCTCTATGGCATTCTCCCTTGATTTTATGAAATTTGATAGTGTTGTATTAGCATTAGCATTAGGTTGAACTTGAACACCCCCCAACTCGTCAATTTATTATTATTATTATTATTATTATTATTATTATTATTATTTGGGTGAAAATGAAGGCACGAAGATATATTGCCTCAAAAGCATCATTATGGTACATGATCGAAGAAAAAGAGCGGGTGCCAAGGAGGAGGAAGGGGGGCCTGCTTATCCACCAATTTTGGCATTTCTTTCTGAAAATAAAAATCAAGAGACAAGTTGGTTCACCAAGAAAAAGTTTCTACGCCCTGACAAAGGTGTACACTCTCTTTCCTATAAACATATAATTTTTTTTTAAAAAATTTAATAATTAAAAATATATAAAAATATTTTTAATCTTAAAAAAATGTAATATTATTTTTTAAAAATTTATATTAAATTTTATGTTTTTAAAATATTTTTATTGAATAAATTAATTTAAATATATTTTAAAATAAAATAATTTAAATTTATAAAAAGATAAGATTAAGTTAAGTATGATGTTTAATTAAAATGTTTTATATTTAAACTAAAGAAGATTAATTAAAGAGCTTAAATGTGAAATTCATTATATTATTTATTTCTTTTTATGAAATCATCAAACTAACAAACATCACATCATGCGTGCGGACACGTTCACAATACCTGTTTTTTTTTTTTTTTGGGACAACAAGTTCGCTCTACTTTAACCACACTGGCCTTACTGTGACCGCCGTCATCATCATGTGCCGACAAGGTCTCAAGTCTCAATAGGTGCATGCATGCATGCATGTACACGCACATTAGATCCTCATGGTTCAAAATATACAGTGGTGGTAACTATTTTATGATTTAAAACAATAGTTAAAATCTTAATTTTTAAAAAAAATTTAACATTTTTTAATTATACCTTTATTAAATAACAATATGACATACACACAACATATATATATAGGTGCCTTAATAATGAAGTGCACCAAATCTTGGAAAAAACAATTAAAAGGAAAACGATGAAGAACACTTAGAGTTAATGATGATGATTCTATATATGTCTTACAACATATGAATTTTATATCAGACTAGGATGAGACCAATTTAATGTACGGTCAATTTCACAAAACGGATTTTCTACTTTAGCATAACTTAATTTTTGTCCAAAATTAAAT